>NW_027137044.1:0-261834 GCF_040869045.1 Eurosta solidaginis | reverse complement strand
TATATATTGCGCTGGGAACCCCTTGAGAGGGTTGCCTACACAGCCCCTTGAAATTGGATTTACCCAATTGAGACATGCCTTTGGTGTTTGATAAATGCTTTGCACTGACCATAATCTACTTCAATTCTTACATGTCGATAACTACATGCTTTGTAACAGACTAGTTAAAAATAGAAAACAATTCAAGCTTAAACTTATATAAGCTGTTATTAAAATTAAGAACAGTACTGAATCGATTTGCTAGATGTATAGTCCTAGTTATAGGTTCATTCATAGCATAATTTGTTTTATTAGTTATTTAGATAAATAATATATTATGCCGAAGATCATATGGAATGAGCAAATTAGATAAATCAGAGCAATTCATGCTAACGTTTATTACATTATAGGATGGGAGGCCGTCTGGCCAGTGAACCATACGTAACTGTAAAAAATTGTTGAACTCTCTCAATTTTATAGGAGTTATATTCATAGGAAGGATTCCATATTATTGAGCAATATTCAAGAAGACTTCTGACCAAGGATATATGAAGTACCTTCTGGTCTAGTCACTGGTGTTATGTCTATTGAACCCAAACATTGCAACAAAAGAGAGTTTGGAGTTAAAAATTAGACTCAAGTCTTTACTCTCTTGACAACGATTAAGAGATTTAGTATTTAGTTTGTAGATAAAGTATGTGGCAGTTGTTTTTTGGGAATAAGACACAACACAGCATTTGTTTGAATTTAAATATAAATTATTGTCTGCGCACCATCCGGCAAAAGAGTCCAGATCAGAACCGTTAGAAATAGTTTGACAAATTATTATTATTATCTATATATGTATATAAAAAGAAGTGTACATTTTGATTGTCACTCCATAAGTCGAGAACGGATAGAAAGATTGCCATGAAATTTTTAGGAAAGATACAGGAAGGAGAGATGATGGTTAGTTGATTTTGAAATCCCAAATCGGTATAGCCATTCTTGAGTTATGATTTTTTTTTAGAAAAAATGCAATCTAATATATAAAATTCTTCTGTCACGGTGTTAGAGGCTTAACTCCTCCGAAACGGCCGAACCGATTCTCATGAAATTTTGTGAGCATATTGGGTAGGTCTGAGAATCGGCCAACATCTACCTCATTTTTCGCTACGTGCCTAGGGTCTTGAGATCAAACCGTGGACCCGGGTACCCCTAGAATGTGTTTATACAATATGGATAGCAAATGAAAGCTGTTGATGAGTGCTATAGTACAGGATAATTTTCGTACTCCTGGGTGATTAGGGTCTCGAGATATAAGCCAAAACGGGGACCCGGGTACCCCTAGAATGTGTTTATACAATATGGATATCAATTGAAAGCTGTTGGTGAGTGCTATAGTACATGATAATTTTCATACAACTGGGCGGCTAGGGTTTCGAGATATAGCCCAAAACGTGGACCCGGGTACCCCTAGAATGTGTTTATACAATATGGATATAAAATGAAAGCTGTTGATGAGTGCTATAGTACAGGATAATTTTCATACAACTGGGAGGCTAGGGTCTCGAGATATAGGCCAAAACATGGACCCGGATACACCTAGAATGTGTTTTTATTCTATGGGTATCAAACTGAATCTGTTGATGTGTGCTATAATACAGAGTAAGTTTTACACCGCTGAGTGACTACGGTCTCGAGATATAGGCCAAAACATGGACCCGGATACCCCTAGAATGTGTGTGTATTATGGATATCAAATGAAAGCTGTTGCAGAGAGCTTTAAAGTAATTTTCATTGTGATATTCGATTTAGTCGCATCAACCTGGCATAACTGATAAATATGCATGGGAAGCCAAAATAAAGACATGAACTAATAATACCCACATACCTATTTACATGTCCTATTCGATTTGACTGAAATTTGGTATATAAATTTGCTTAGGCCCCGGCTTGCATCATGTTCCTCTTGTCCTGCAACTGGAGTTTTACGAATTTAGAAATGTCGACTTAGATTTGCTACCGGATAATTACTGTTTCAAAAATTGCAACTTTAATGCCATTAGCGATAGAATCAATTTGCATGATTGGGATACTATATTTTCTGGGAAAAGTGTAAATGAATGCTTTGATCTTTTCAAAGTTAAAGTCAATGAAATTTGCTCCACTTTAATTTCTCGAGTGAAAAGGAAATGTTACAAAATACCTTGGTATACAAGAAAGTTGAAAAGCCTTAAAAATTTAAGGAATACATTTTTTAAAAGGTATAAATTATCTAAAATGCGTCTTCATAAGGATAAATATTTATTATACTCGTAAGTTCAAATCTTTGAGTAAGAAACTTCATAAAGAGTATGTTGCTAATTTTGAAAGTGATATTAAGTTAAACCCTAAATCTTTTTGGCGTTACGTTAAGGCTAAAAAGTCGTGTGCAAGTATCCCATCTCAAGTTTCTTATAATGGAAAATCTGCGTTTTCCCTCGGCGAAGCTGTCAACCTCTTTGCTGATTTTTTCGTGGGGAATTTTGAGACTGGGACGTTTCTCAACGAGGAACTAGATACGGAAAATGACACTCCTATTAATTTTGGTCAATTGTCCCTGACTCTTGAAGATGTCATTTGTGGCATCTCTTTTTTGTTTAAAAATATTACAGCAGTTGCGTATCCAATCTTATTAATTTTTAATAAATCTCTCAGGAATGGAGACTTCATAAACGCTTGGAAGGTAACGTCTATTACCCCGATATTCAAGAGTGGTAATAAAAGCAATGCTGCCAACTACCGTCATATTTCTAAACTTTCCACTGTCTCGAAATTGTTTGAAATTGTAGTTAAGGATAAAATATTCTTCGCAGTAAAGACCTTGATTTCACCTAATCAGCATGGATTCATGCCTGGCAGATCAACTGTAACTAATCTAGCAGTATTTTCTGAATACTGTTTTTCTTCATTTAATAGGAGGGCACAAGTTGATACTATCTATACCGATTTTTCGAAGGCTTTTGACATTACTAATATCTAAACTTGCTGGCTTGGGCTTCAATTCTAGTATGCTATCTTGGGTGAGATCTTACTTGGCAGATCGTAGCTGTGTTGTTGTGGTAGATGGTATTTGTTCGCGGTCATTTACTGCCACTTCTGGTGTACCCCAAGGGAGTGTGTTGGGTCCCTTATTATTTGTTATCTTTATTAATGACATACGTCATTGTTTTAGTTATGCTGAATTCTTATTGTTTGCTGATGACTTTAAAATTTTTGCATCAATCACGACTCAATCTCAGTCCACTATGCTCCAAGCTGATCTTGATAACGTAATGGACTGGTGTAGACGGAATCGTCTGCTTTTAAATATAAGTAAATGTTTTAGTATTACCTTTGCTAAAACTCGAAATGTTCTTCCCGTTTCTTATCATATTGGGGACTCTACGCTGAGGGTTGTTGATAAAATATCAGATCTTGGTGTAGTCTTTGATGCGAAGTTTTTTTTAACAGTCAGATTAATTATGTCATTGCGAAGTCTTATTCCACACTCGCGTTCATTCGCCATTTCAGTATGGATTTTAGTGATCCTTATACTTTAAAACTTTTATTTACAACCCTAGTGCGGTCTAAACTAGAATATGCTGTTTTCATTTGGAGGCCGTACCATGCCTGCCATATAGACCGACTTGAGCGTATTCAAAAAATATTTTTGCGATTTGCCCTCCGGTCTTTGCGTTTTCACGACCCTGTTCCAACATACAGTTCTAGGTGTCTTTTAATTAACCTTAAATCTTTAGTGAGTAGAAGATCAATGCTTTTATTGACATTTTTATATGATATCATCAGTGGGACGGTTGACTCGCCTTATCTTTTGGAACGTATACGGTTCAATGTACCATCACGAACCCTTCGATGTCACGATTTTTTCTGGTTAGATAGATTTAGAACGACTTATGCTTCCAATTCTCCAATTGCTAGGGCAATGAGGGAGTTTAATTTGCTGTATTCTATAGATATTGATTTTGCATTAAATAGATTTAGGTTTAAACTGGTATTGAATGAAATAATTTGAATATTATATATTTATTAGTTAAGATATATTAGTAAATAGTCTGTAAGGAGGTTCTGATTGTCCTAGACTATAATACGAATAAATAAATAAACTATGAAATAAAAAAATAAATTATATTAGTATTTATGATGCTTTTTTCCGGGAAGTATACCAGAGGCGGACTGGGACTGGGATTAGGACTAGGACTGGAACTGAGACTGAGACTCGGAGTGGGACTGTGACTGAGACTCGGAATGGGAATGGAACAAAATACGGGTGGTCTGGGACTGGCCATAAGAGATGAAAAAGAAGGAGAAAAACTTGAGAGAAAAGAAGAGAGAGAAGGAGGCTGATAAAGAGATAGAATGAGACGAAGATGGAGATGAAGCGAAAAAGACGGAGGGAGGAGTGAATAAAAAGATTAGGAAAAAGTGTAGAGGGGTAGGGCAGAGTTAGACGGAAAAAGTTCATTAAAGAGTATGCAGATAGGCCAAATTTAGGGCAGAACAACGTCTGCCGGGTATGCTAGTTATTATATATTTAGGAAACATTAGGACAATAAGACTTGACTGCAGTCTCTTTTAGTACAACTTTTATCACATAACTCTTACTGAATAATATTTATGTTAACAAAATCAATTTAATTTAAATTTAAAAATTATATGAAAACTAAACATCCAGTTAGGAGTGTATAATATTATACTATTCATAGAAATCATTATACATAAAACATATACAGAAAAGTAAATTAATAAAAGATAATACAATCTAAGATAAGTAAGTAATTAATAGTTTCATAGGTGGCCAATTTAAGCAAATTATGTTGAAAAATATTGATAAATAATTTGTCTATAGTTCCTTTGGTTTATACGGTTCTTTGTGGCAGCCGGTATGGAATTCCAAGTGCGTATAGTATTTACAAAAAGTCTTGTTGAAGCCACAAAGTTGAAACTCGGCACGATTAAATCATTCAAACGACTAGACCTAGGAAAAACAAGCTTTTCATATAGATAAGAGGGCGTTTTTGTGGCAATCAGCTGAACGAGAAAAATACAACTTCTCATTTTCAAATAAGCATGGATTTCACAACCAAGAACCTTAGTTCTCCAAGCAGAAATATGGTCAAACTTACATAGGCCATACACATATCGCGTTATGTGGTTGAACGCAACATCAATTTTATGAGCGGAACAGGAATCTAATTTATTGTATACCAACTCTGAATAGGTTATTATCGGCAACAATAGTTGAGCTGCAAGTTTTTTACGTATGGCAACTGGCATAACTATTGGCGACTGTCTTAGATTTCGGAGTGTGCAGTATACCCTCCCTACCATGAAATTAACATGATCAACGCAAGTAAGACTAGAGTTAACAACAAATCCCAGGTTTTTAACCTTGTTAACAATATAAATCACGTTGTTATCAATATGTATGATAGGTAGATTACCATTATTACCAATAACGATCTTTTTCCTTGATACCGGTAATACAGAAGACTTAACTGCGTTGAGGTAGAGACCATTTTTGCTAGCCCAGTGCGACACTTTCAACAAATCTCCATTTAATTTAGCGCAAAGGTCATTGCTGTTACTAATACTATCAGATATGTAAATTTGCAAATCATGAGCATAGGCATGCATTCTAACGTAACTGCACTCTAGGAAAATGTCATTTAGAAACAGGCTGAATAAAAGGGGTCCAAGGATGGAACCTTGTGGAACTCCCAGAGTTGAACATTTTGACTGCCATATTTCGTAGCCCGTGCTTACTTGCTGGCATCTATCGGTCAGATAGCTATCCATAATCTTCACTGCATTTCCACTGAATCCAAAATATTTTCTCAGTTTGTTACAAAGCAACTGGTGATTGACAGAGTCAAAAGCTTTCGAAAAATCTAATAGACAGAGCAACGTGAGCTGATTTTTATCAAAAGGCACCCGTATATCGTCCAATATTTTCAACAACGCAGTTGAGCAGCTGTGCTTGGCTCTAAATAGTATTTTTTGTGCAATATACAGTTTTAGTGTTTTATTTCAATCATTAAAGGTGAGGAGTGATGGGAAAACATATTGAGTAAAAAGTGCTAGGTCTGGAGAAAAAATTCGTTATGAGTGCGGAAATTGTGCTAAGTCATGCTGGGTTAGCATACATGACTTTTATTTAACTTTTTCAAAGCTTCTACACTCAAAAGCATTGCAATTAAGGTATTTTCATTCACAGTTTAGAAAAAAGAAGGTTATTTCAAAAGTTATTAATTTTTTTCCGTCTCCTGTAAAATTCGTAAAAGTTGACTTAGCACATTTTCACATTAAGCTAACTATATGTAGTTTCCCTCACGTGTTCTATATAAAATTTCTTTCCACTTTTGAATTTCAGTGATTAGCTATTCATTAATAAGTATATCAATTGTAGCCTCTTTTTGAATTAGATTTTGTAAAGATCGCCATTGAATATAACATTTAATGTGATCTTGAGTATTTTCGTGTGCTGGCAGTTTATCGTATAGCTTCTTCCCACCTGCAATTTCGAATATTGTTATAATATTGATTTTTTGCCGGCTCAAAGTCTAAAAACCCAATTGAAAAACAAAGTTTAAACGAAATTACATTATTATTAAAAAACAACGATTTTCCGGATTCTACTATCAAAAATTTACTAAAACGGCCTTTAATTTAACACCAGATACCAAATTCAGAAAACACACAAAAAACAATGTTTAAGACGGTAACATATGTACCTCAGCTATCGGAACGTTTAGCGAAGTCGGATTGCTATAATACAGAAAAAGTAAAGATAGCACACAAACCGACTAACACATTAAAAACAATATTCAACAGAACAAAAACAAAAATACCAACAACCGAAAAAAGTAATTTAGTATATAAAATACCTTGTAATGGAAACTCGAACGAAGCTTGTGAAAGTATATACGTAGGCACAACAAAAGCAAAACTAAAAACGAGACTGTCCCAGCACAAATCGGATTATAAACAATGTCATCACGTTAATTTTCAAAAAACTGCTCTCATGACACACTGTGCGGCCAGTGGGCACTCACCAAACTTCGATGCAGCAGAGATTCTCGCACAAGAACAAAACTACAACAAACGATACACATTGGAAATGCTACACATAATTAACACGCCCATAAAAATACGAATGAACTATAAAACGGACTGTGATGGATGTGCTCACGCGTATCGTCATCTACTAAACAACAATAGGACAGTAGAAAACACCTGAATAAACGGTGCAGACGTAGACACGAAGCAATGTATGTTAATGTCAAATGATGTAATTGTGAATTTTTGTTAAAACTTTTGTTTGTAAACATTTTGTTAATTTCTAATTTTTATTAGTGAAATATGTGATATTAATTGTTTGTTTTCTATGTTTTTATGTTGTCTTCAGTGGCCCTGAGGAAGGTTACCGCAGTGTAGCCGAAATATATTGGCATAAAAAAACCGAAAAATTTTGTTTTTCAATTGGGTTTTTAGACCTTGAGCCGGTAAAAACATCAATATTTGATCAAAACAGGTCGCTAAAATTATCAATGTTTTATTGTTATGTTTTTAGGTATTTCTCTTTTTACACTTGCCTTCTTGTTGTTTTTATACTCAGTTGAGCAGAGCTCACAGAGTATATTAACTTTGATTGCATAACGGTTGGTTGTACAGGTATAAAGGAATCGAGATAGATATAGACTTCCATATATCAAAATCATCAGTATCGAAAAAAAATTCGATTGAGCCATGTCCGTCCGTCCGTCCGTCTGTCCGTTAACACGATAACTTGAGTAAATTTTGAGGTATCTTGATGAATTTTGGTATGTAGATTCCTGGGCACCCATCTCAGATCACTATTTAAAATGAACGATATCGGACAATAACCACGCCCACTTTTTCGATATCGAAAATTTCGATAAATCGAAAAAGTGCGATAATTCATTACCAAATATGGATTAAGCGATGAAACTTGGTACGTTAGTTGAACTTATGACGCAGAATAGAAAAATGGTAAAATTTTGGACAATGGGCGTAGCACCGCCCACTTTTAAAACAAGGTAATTTAGAAGTTTTGCAAGCTATTATTTGGCAGTCATTGAAGATATCATGATGAAATTTGGCAGAAACGTTACTCTTATTACTATATGTCTGTTTACTAAAATTAAAGTTAAATTCAAATTTTAAAAGAAAAGTTAATATCTTTACAGTATATTAGTAAATTATGCCAACATTCAACTCCAGTAATGATATGGTGCACAAAATACAAAAATAAAAGAAAATTTCAAAATGGGCGTGGCTCCGCCCTTTTTCATTTAATTTGTCTAGCATACTTTTAATGCCATAAGTCGAACAAAAATTTACCAATCCTTGTGAAATTTGGTAGAGGCTTAGCTTCTAGGATGATAACTGTTTTCTGTGAAAAAGGGCGAAATCGGTTGAAGCCACGCCCAGTTTTTATACACAGTAGACCGTCTGTCCTTTCGCTCGGCCTTTAACACAATAACTTGAGCAAAAATCTATATATCTTTACTAAACTCAGTTCACGTACTTACCTGAACTCACTATGTATTGGTGTAAAAAATGGCCGAAATCCGACTATGACCACGCCCAATTTTTCGATATCGAAAATTACGAAAAATGAAAAAAATGCCAGAATTATATACCAAAAACGAAAAAAGGGATGAAACATTGGTCTGTTGGCGCAAAATATAACTTTAGAAAAAAACTTGGTAAAATCGGTGTGACACCTACCATATTAAGTAGAAGAAAATGAAAAAGTTTTGCAGGGCGAAATCAAAAGCCCTTGGAATCTTGGAAGGAATACTGTTCGTGGTATTACATATATAAATAAATTAGCGGTACCCGACAGATGAAGTTCTGGATCACCCTGGTCCACATTTTGGTCGATATCTCGAAAACGCCTTCACATATACAACTAAGGGCCACTCCCTTTTAAAACCCTCATTAATACCTTTAATTTGATACCCATATCGTACAAACACATTCTAGAGTCACCCCTGGTCCACGTTTATGGCGATATCTCGAAAAGGCGTCCACATATAGAACTAAGGCCCACTCCTTTTTAAAATACTCATTAACACCTTTCATTTGATACCCATATCGTACAAAAAAATTTTAGAGTCACCCCTGGCCCACCTTTATGGCGATATCTCGAAAAGGCATCCACCTATGGAACTAAGGCCCACTCCCTTTTAGAATACTCATTAACACCTTTCATTTGATACCCATATCGTACAAACAAATTCTAGAGTCACCCCTGGTCCACCTTTATGGCGATATCTCGAAAAGGCGTCCACCTATAGAACTAAGGCCCACGCTCTTTTAAAATACTCATTAACACCTTTCATTTGATACCCATATCGTACAAACGAAGTTTAGAGTCACCCCTGGTCCACCTTTATGGAGATATCTCGAAAAGACGTCCACCTATAGAACTAAGGCCCACGCCCTTTTAAAATACTCATTAACACCTTTCATTTGATACCCATATTGTACAAATGCATTCTAGAGTCACTCCTGGTCCACGTTTATGGCGATATCCCGAAAAGGCGTCCACCCATAGAACTAAGGCCCACTCCCTTTTAAAACACTCATTAACACCTTTCATTTGATACCCATATAGTACAAAAAAATTCTAGAGTCACCCCTGGTCCACCTTTATGGCGATATCTCGAAAAAGCGTCCACCTATATAACTAAGGCCCACTCCCTTTTAAAATACTCATTAACACCTTTCATTTGATACCCATATAGTACAAACAAATTCTAGAGTCACCCCTGGTCCACCTTTATGGCGATATCTCGAAAAGGCGTCCACATATAGAACTGAGGCCAACGCCCTCTTAAAATACTCATTAACATCTTTCATTTGATACCCATATCGTACAAACAAATTCTAGAGTCACCCCTGGTCCACCTTTGGCGATATCTCGAAAAGGCGTCCACATATAGAATTAAGGCCCACTCCCTTTTAAAATACTCATTAACACCTTTCATTTCATACCCATATAGTACAAACAAATTCTAGAGTTACCCCTGGTCCACCTTTATGGCGATATCTCGAAAAAGCGTCTACATATAGAACTAAGGCCCACTCCCTTTTAAAATACTCATTAACACCTTTCATTTGATACCCATATAGTACAAACAAATTCTAGAGTCACCCCTGGTCCACCTTTATGGTGATATCTGGAAAAGGCGTGCACATATAGAACTAAGGCCCACGCCCTCTTAAAATACTCATTAACACCTTTCATTTGACACCCATATAGTACAAACGCACCCCTGGTCCCCTTTATGGCGATATCACGAAACGGCGTCCACCTATGGAAATAAGGATCACTCCCTTTTAAAATACTCATTAACACCTTTCATTTGATACCCATATCGTACAAACAAATTCTAGAGTCAACCCTGATCCACCTTTATGGCGATATCCCTAATTGGCGTCCACCTATAGAACTATGGCACACTCCCTCTTAAAATACTTTTTAATACCTTTCATTTGATACACATGTCATACAAACACATTCCAGGGTTACCCTCGGTTCATTTTCCTACATGGTTATTTTCCCTTATGTTGCCACCATAGCTCTCAACTGAGCATGTAATGTTCAGTTACACCCGAACTTAACATTCCTTACTTGTTAATGCTATTTTTAATGTGATGGTGCTTGTTATTTTGATAATAGCCGTGTTTTTTAACACGCGTATATCCGTTTACGCTTAAGACTGCTAAGAGACAAGTTTTTTTGTCGCTTATGAAATAGTAGAATATAAAATCAGTACTTCCAAGTTTCAATAAGTAGTTTTTGTCGACTTTTTTAGTCTGTTTTACCATCCCTAATTAAAAAACAAAATGTCATCAGGAGAAATGTAAGTATTTTTGTGTAAATATTATAAAAAATTCTAAATAATTCATATTTACTAAATTTTTTCAGAAAAGAATCAAGGAAACGTTGGACGAGGGAGGACACGCTTCTTTTGTTGCAGTACTATAGTGCCCGAAAGGACGAGTTTAAGCATAGCAGGAAAAAGAGCATACTACGTGAACGTGTTGGAAGATATGTTTGCACGAGGCTTTTTGGTATGTTTATTTTACTAAATTTTGTATTCAAAAGGTTGATTATGTTTTATATTGATTTTGCAGGATACCACTGTAACAATAAAGGTGTTGGAAGCGGAAATGCGTTTTGATCGCTTATAAAAGCGCCAAAGACAACAACAGGCAGACCGGTGCAACATATTGCCAAGCTCCATTTATGGAAGAAATGGATAAGAATTTTGGCCGTGAGCCAATAATCTCAAATTCTCACACCCTCAATTTAGGCTCAAGAATGCAAAGGCCATTATCTGAGAAGTGTTCGTTGGCTGCTGTTGGTAAATATTTCATTAATTGGTCACCTATTAGTTTCTCTTAAATACAATATTTGTTTATATTTATTGATAGAGTTATGTTTACTTCCTGATACCCTGTTGTTCAGTCAAAACTCATCATCGAACACAGAGTCTCTGTGCAATATGGCTTCCACGTCAAGGGGTTTGTCGAATTGCCATCGCGATCCTTTAGAAGATGTACCATCATCCAATGGAAACTCATTTTCCAGCCCAGAGTCATTGTGCTATGTAGCCTCCAACCGAGTACCTTTGACTATTGGAACAAGCAATCCCCGAAAAAGAAAGAGTGCAAAGGAGAATTATTATGAAAAAAAGTTGAAGTTGAAAATACAATTTTACGAAGATATAATAAGTATGATTTCGGAGAAATTAAATGCTCATTAAGCCAAAGATCTCACGCTTTTGTGTACTCAGTGCATTTGTTGTATAAACATGGGAGAGCGTGAGCCTAACGTGTTGTGAAGCACCTGAAAAATGCTGAAATACATTGAATCAAATTCATTTGCTTAAATGTATTAGTAAACAACTTGTACGTATGTTACATTTACACTTCAATACTTCTACAATCGCCTTCAGGTGTTGTATGACTGTGATATTTATCACAAGTATTGAAGTGTAAGTGTGACATACGTACAAGTTTTTTGCTAATATATTTAAGCAAATAAATTTGATTAAATGTATTTCAGCATTTTTCACGTGCTTCACAACACGTTAGGCTCACGCTCTCCCAAGTTTATACAACAGATGCACTGAGTACACAAAAGCGTAAATACCACGATCGAAAAAATAATTGCTTCTTCTTAAGATTTCTGAAACTTCACATAAATTTTCTTAAAGAAAAATTCAAGTAGAATGTCGGAAGTCTTAATCTGAAGCAATTGATAAATTTTTATTAAGATGGAAATGAATTTTAAAATTAAAAAAAAAAAAAAACAATGAATTTAAAAACTTAGTGATAGTCTATTTATTTCCAAATTCAGGGCTAAGGGTAAATTAAGTATTTAAAAAAAAAATAATCGTTAGTATTTTAGAATTTTAAAATTAAAAAAGTTAAAAAAAAAAACAACAATGAATTTAAAATGTGATAAGCAATGAATTTAAAAACTTAGTTGTAGTCTATTTATTTCGAAGGGCTAAGGGCAAATTAAGTATTAGAAAAAATAATCGTTAGTATTTTAGGCAAGTAAGCGAATTTTTAAACTGAATTATGTGATGAAAGTGTGTAAAGATGTATGTAAATTTAAAATGATCGAATTGAGGAATTTAATTTTGTGGTACTTAGACAAATATATTTTGAATTTGATAATTTACTTTTGTTACAAAAAACAAGACTATATATAGACTACTGAGTGGAATACCTCGACTGCTAGTTCGAAAACGACCTGTTTCAGAATTTGTTTGGAAGATGCCATGGTTCTGAAATAGGGCGCTTTCCAACTGGCAGCCGATGTATTCCACTCAGCAGTCGATATACATGAAGTCAGCAAATTTAAATGAATTATATGAATTAATTTTAATTTTTGTCAATCGTGTAACACAGTACCTGTTTTAAGACAGCATACTGTTTAATTTTATTTCTGTTATAGTATTCAGCGTTGTATCAATGTTACCGGGGCCATTGGGAAACCATTCTATTTTGCGATAGGTCGTTTTTCGGCCTTAATACCAAGATCCATCAGCTAAAAATGACTACATTAGGAATGGTATTTTCGAATGAAGTTAAAGACAATTGTGGATAGGGTAGATGTGTTTGTTCAATATTACAGCTTTTGTTTCTAGATGGCGACCGCATCGGAAATTCGCCAGGCCTGCTTTTGAATCCGTAATAGAGAATATCCTACCCTGACGTTAATATTTTCTGTCTCCCTCCATCACACTAATGTCTTCTTACCCTTTTCCTTTCTAAGTTTGCCTCTGTTTCTACTGTTGCCCTTACCATCTACGTCTACCTTTAATCTCGACCCCAGTTTAGGCCAATACCTCCGGAGCAGAATAAGATATTGAAATAAAAACCATCATTTGTTCATATCTTTCGTTTGAAACCCATATCGTTAAAACAAAACAAAAATCCTTAGTGGACCCTCTGGTTTATATATAGCTTTCTATCTCCAGAGCAGAGCAAGGGTATATAAACCCTCGCTGTATGGTCTCCGGGGTCCATATTTAGGTAGATATCGCCAGGCCCTGGTTACCCAAAAGTATGAAATATATTTAGCTACGTTCTCGCATACCTACCATATATACATACAAAATTCGGTTCAGTAATTTCTGAAGGAGTTGTTCCAGTAAAACCATGGCACGAGATTATTATATATAATAAATACATTTTAATTCTGATTTTCAATCATACATTAAGCCAGCAATTTATATTATTTATGGCATTCAAAGGTTTTTAGTGTAGTAAGAAAGTCTCGTGTTGGGACTTTTGTTCTCTAAAACTCCAGGTAGTGGAATCATTGTGTCCTTAGCGATTAGCTTATATTCGATTCCTGGATGAACTTTCCTTCGAGACTCCCTACAAGGGATATTTATTGCTTTCATCATATCCTTGTCGCTTCAACGTACTGGTAGGGATACACGTATTGAATTATAACTATTGTTACGGTGATGCTGTAATAGAAAAAAAAACTTATTAAAATAACAATATTGTAATGAGTGGTAGTTTTGACTTTAGGGCACTATTAACTTTGTCGTCTTCAACATCAATTAAAACAAGGAAGGACGGGGCATACCTTTCATGAACGGAGCTGAACTAAGTAAGCGAATTTTTAGATAAAAATTAAATTAAAAAGTAGGTAATTTGTGTGAGAATACAAAGTTTCACGTTTCTTGTGGTCTGCATGACATAGCTATGAATCACTTATCTGAACAACATATGACGTATACGTAAGTATTTGATGAAATTTTAAACTTGTAGCTTTTAAAATAGGGCAGAAATGACGAAAAGCTTCTTATCTGAACCATCGGTTTGTATGGGGCATAGACTATATCACCATCACAAGACGGTGCTCGCGGCACTTGACTTATCAAAAGCTTTTGACACAGTCAAACACAGCACGCTACTCCAAGACATACATATATATTAGGCTCACACATGTCCCCCTTTCTAAACAGATGGACTGCTAATTATCTGAATGGTTAGCAAGCGTCGGTTCAATTTAGGAACGAAATCTCAAAGCTAAGGAAAATTAAAGAGGGTTGTTGTTGTTGTAGAGATAAGGTTGCTCCCCGAAGGCTTTGTGGAGTGTTATCGATGTGATGGTCCATTGCCGGATAAAGATTCGGTACGCTCCGGTAACACAGCGCCATTAAGGTGCTAGCCCGATCATCTCGGGAACGACTTATGTGGCCACGTTAAACCATCAGGCCATTCCTCCCTCCCCACCCCTAAGTTCCATGAGGAGCTTGGGGTCGCCAGAGTCTCGTCTGTTAGTGAAACAGGATTCGCCGCGGATAGGCGAGGTTGACATTTGGGTTCGGAGAAGCTATATATTGCGCTGGCAACCTGAAGGGTTGCGCTGTACAGCCCCTTGAATCTGGTATTTTAGTCGCCTCTTACGACAGGCATACCTACCGCGGGTATATTCTGACCCCCTGGGAGGTCCCACAGGATGGTGTCCAATCCCCGCCTAATCTCATTTCTACATATCAAGGTTCCCTTCCCACCAGGAGTTACAATCATTTCCTATGCCGGCGACTGCACGATTATGGCAATGGGACCTGGCCCTTCAATGGATGAATTAGTTTCTGAGGTAAATAGCTATCTCCTCGATCTTTCTAGTTTCGATCAGGATCTACATTTTGGTGAGCATGCAGCCACAATTGTACCGAAAATCCAGAGCCGCAATAAAACGTCAAATCCCTTGCTGGTAGTACTTGGGGAAAATACAAAGAAACGCTCATTATCACATACAAAGCAATTGGCCAGCCGATTGCATGCTACGCGTCCCCTATATGGTCGCCAAGCCTAAAAACTACTCACTGGAAGAAGCTACAGGCCTGCCAAAATACTGCTCTCAGAACAGCAACGGGTTGTCTTCTTATGTCCCCAGAACACTCCCCATTAGAGAGAGAAATGAAATGCTAACCAAGCAAACCCAGAAACTTGGGAATCCCAACAGACATCTGATTGATGAGCCTACACCGCCAAGGGGCTTAAGGAGGCATCTCCGTAAGCAGTTTGAGGAAATACGGCACCTGAGAACTCAGCCGTATGAAACAAAAAAACACAAGCAGGTCCTTGGTGAACTCCACAAACAGGCGTCGGACCTTTATAACAGGAATTGCCCGGTGAATCCAGTACTCAAAGAACAGTACCCAAAACTTGCGGAAGAGGAACGCATACTCCCCAGGGAAACGCGAGTCACTCCGGCTGAACTTCGTTCTGGATACTGTAACAGGCTAAACTTTCACATATCCATAATCAACCCCGACATACAAAATGTATGCCACGCTTGCAATGTGTCCCCACATGACACCAACCATCTCTTTAATTGTAATGTGGAACCAACGCCTCTAACACCCCTTTCATTATGGTCCACCCCTGTTGAAACAGGAAGTTTCCTTGGACTTCCGTTAGAGGATATTGATGACAATTTGTGATCGGTCACTTCTATTGGATGGGGCGAAGCACTGCTACAACAACAACAACAGAGGCAGCAACTGTATCATCCATCGAAAGGAGGGAGAAGAGAGAAGAACACTGGAGCAATACGCCAGGTTTCAGAAAATCTAAAATACTGTTTGGAGGTTTTAGCACAAGTCGCTACAGGGCAATAATCGACCTGTCGCAAGATAACCTAAGAATCCCAAGAGCTGTTCTTACAGGGCATTATAGACTTTATATACAGAACCTGGGCATACTATCGAATAACACATGCCGATTTTGTAATCGATCAGCAAACAGCCATATCCTCCAAGAATGCGACGCAATCTCAAGACGTGGGGGTAAGTTCATGGGCTTACCATGGCCAGAGTATTCCCACATTTAATCCCTCAAGCCAAGAACACTGCTAGCGTCCATCAAGGAAGTCGACTAGGATGAGGTGCTGTGAAGGAGATGTGCAAGTCACTGTGCAATCCTCAATAAATTAGCTATCTATCTACGTTCCGGTAACAAGCACCATTGAGGTACTAGCCCGATCATCTCGGGAACTTTGATATGACTACAATAAACCTTCTAGGGTTTGAATATTAATAATGACCGCAATACGAAAGTCTGCTAAAATTTACCATTCTCCATGGAATGCTCGATATATAACTTTCCACGTTGTGAATCAGTAATGAAAAAAGCAAAATTTACTAAAATTTTAACTGGCTGTGGGTAATGAGGTGATGATGTCCTCTCTTAGCGCAATGTAATGACAATGGCGACGCAGGGAAAATGACAAAAATCTTGTAAATCTACTGATCATAATTAATTAATTCCGCCCTTTCTATGCAGTTCGATGCATACATACATATGTATTTTACTCTCCAAACGCTAACTAAAGAAATCAATTGGTATTTACATGAACTTCGAACTCTTTGGTATTTGCTTTCTTCAGTTGATTATCAACCAAAGCATGACAAATTATCACTAACAAATTCATATATGTTGTTTATATATTTAAAATAATAGGCAATTTACTTACCCTTTCTGGTGTGATGATTCCTGGACAATCGGGTCTGACTAGACGCGATTTATTTTGCCTTAAGACAGCGTGTTTAACGCGAACCATATCATGTTAGGGCACACCTTTGGTGAGGCAAACAATCAAAGAAATTTCTGCTTCTAATGCTTCTAGGATAGCAGCAGCAGTTCCCGGTGGCGGCACATAAATAACAGTTGCATGCGGATCAGTTCCTTTTTTGCTTCGGCTACCTATTCAATTTTAATTCACATTACATTATCTACAATTCAATTTTTAATCAATACAAATATAAATTACCGAAGCAAATACTGGCAAACCAAGATGCGTAGTTCCACCCTTTTTTTGGGGAAATACATCCAACCAGTTTGGTACCGTATTCCAAAGCATGTTGGTTGTAGAAAGTACCATGTTTACAGGTAAATCCTTGGCAAATGAAACGTGAATCTGCACTTAATTGTAGGTTTCTTCTTATTTTGGCATATTCAGAGCTGAATCGCACCCCGGCAGAGATGTTATCTATTAAATTAATATAACACTTTTTTTATTATTTAAAAATGCACATACGTATGAATGAAAAGCAGAACATAAAAAATGTTGTTGTTGTACCGATGACACTCCCCGCTCCCCGTTATGGACTTTGTTGGTCCTTTGCCGGATGCAGATCGGGAGCGATTTGGTATGACCACATTAAATCTTCTAGGCCATCCCGTTGATTCTATATAACTTAATATTATTTTGGGCGAAAGCCGCCAACGCAGAAAGGTGTTCTGTCATTTAGAAGTGCCTAAACAAAGCACAAGAATTTTTCCTTTTTACACACCAGGTTAAGCGAGAGCTTGTAAGAATTTTATTAACATCTCAGTAATTAAATTTTTTCTGCGTTTTAAAGTTTTCCGAAATAATTAATGAACTGTCATAAATAAACCAAAAAAATATGTATACGTATACAGTTCTGCCAAGTTTTTGTGGCATTTTGACATTTGCGGGGCAGTGCTGCCAAATGTTTTATATGGCTTTGCGCAACTGTCGATGGCCGTTTTTTTTACCCGTAAACGTAAACGTATATACGCGTGTTAAAAAACACCGCTAATGTTTGTGTTTGTTTATTGCTGTATCTGTAGACGTTTTTGCTATTGTCGTTTTTCTTCTTAGCTTGTTGTTTTAATTGTTCGTTCCTATAGCTGTTGGGAATATTTTTCCCACTTTTTATTTGTCTGTTTGAAGCTTTTGTTTTTTAACGATACTTCGATACTCTATTTAAAATATTTTACCATCTTTATGAATTGAGATGTTTTTCTTTGTGACACAATAAATCCAAAACGGCTTAACAGATTTTGTTGAAATTTTGAATTCAGATAGCGAATAGTCTGGAAAAGATCTCCTGGCTATATTCTTTCTCGAAAAAGAGGAGGTCCCTATTTCGCCCATTTTCACAGAAAACAGTTAACGTCATCAAATCTATGACCCTACCAAATTTCAAAAGGATTGGTAAATTTTTGTTCGACTTATGGCATTAAAAGTATCCTAGACAAATTAAATGAAAAAGGGCGGAGCCACGCCCATTTTTAAATTTTCTTTTATTTTTGTATTTTGGTGCACCATATCATTACTGGAGTTGAATGGTGACATAATTTACTTATATACTGTAAAGATATTAAATTTTTTGTTAAAATTTTACTTTAAAAAATTTTTTTTTAAAAGTGGGCGTGGTCCTTCTCCGATTTTGCTTATTAAGCGTACATATAGTAATAGGAGTAACGTTCCTGCCAAATTTCATCATGATATCTTCAACGACTGCCAAAATACAGCTTGCAAAATTTTAAATGACCTTCTTTTTAAAGTGGGCGGTGCCACGTCATAAGTTCAACCCACCTACCTATTTTTATCGCTTTATCTGTCTTTGGTAATGAATTATCGCACTTTTTCGGTTTTTCGAAATTTTCGATATCGAAAAAGTGGGCGTGGTTATAGTCCGATATCATTCATTTTAGATAGCGATCTGAGATGAGTACTCAGGGACCTACATACCAAATTTCATCAAGATACCTCAAAATTTACTCAAGTTATCGTGTTAACGGACGGACGGAAGGACGGCCATGGATCAATCAATTTTTTTTCGATGCTGATGATTTTGATATATGGAAGTCTATATCTATCTCGGTTCCTTTATACCTGTACAACCAACCGTTATCTAATCAAAGTTAATATACTCTGTGAGCTCTGCTCAACTGAGTATAATAAGTAAACATTGTTAACGACGTCTAAAGCCACCAAAAACTCCAAAGCTTGGTCCGTCGAAATCTCCTAACCCTTGGCCGCCGAAACCACCAAATCCGGCACCGAAACTAGATGCCGACGCCGAAGTGCTTGCCCCACCAAAACCACCCGCACAACCACTGCTAGGCCATACTTAAGGCGCCGAAATATGAATTGGTACAGGCAAAAATTTCGTGCACTGGAACTGGATGAGCCACTTTTATGGGTACCGGTACCTGCACTGGTGCCAGTTGATAACTGTTTATAACACTGCTTGTGGCAAAGGCACCTGCATAACCACCTCCAAAACCGCCACCACCGAATTTTTTGAAATGCGCTCTTATAGATGAAGCGAATATTCCGACGAGTAGTATTGCAGCAAAACTGGTGATTTTCTGAGGGTGAAAAAATCATACATTACCACCATTTCTTCATAAAAAAACATGTAAGGAAGGTTAAGTTCGGGTGTAACCGAACATTACATACTCAGTTGAGAGCTATGGTGGCAACATAACGGAAAATAACCATGTAGAAAAATGAACCTAGGATAACCCTGGAATGTGTTGTTTGTACGATATGGGTATCAAATGAAAGCTGTTAATGAGTTTTTTATGAGGGAGTGGGCCTTAGTTCTATAGGTGGATGCCATTTAGGGATATAGCCATAAAGGTGGATCAGGGTTGACTCTAGAATGTGTTTGTACAATATGGGTATCAAAATAAAGTTGTTAATGAGTATTTTAAAAGGGAGTAATCCTTAGTTCCATTGGTACACGCCGTTTCGTGATACCGCCCTAATGGTGGACCAGGGGTGACTCTAGAATTCGTTTGTGCAATATGGGTATCAAACGAAAGGTGTTAATGAGTATTTTAAAAGGGAGGGGGCCTTAGTTCTATAGGTGGACGCCTTTTCGAGGTATCGCAATAAAGGTGGACCAGGGGTGACTATAGACTTTGTTTGTACGATATGGGTATCAAATGAAAGGTGTTAATGAGTATTTTTAAAAGGGAGTGGACCTTCGTTCTATAGGTGGACGCCTTTTCGAGATATCGCCATAAAGGTGGACCAGGGGTGACTCTAGAATGTGTTTGTACGATATGGGTATCAAATTAAAGGCATTAATGAGAGTTGGCGGCCACCGTGGTGTGATGGTAGCGTGCTCCGCCTACCACACCGTATGCCCTGGGTTCGCACCCCGGGCAAAGCAACATCAAAATTTTAGAAATAAGGTTTTTAAATTAGAAGACAATTTTTTTAAGCGGGGTCGCCCCTCGGCAGTGTTTGGCAAGCTCTCCGGGTGTATTTCTGCCATGAAAAGCTCTCAGTGAAAACTCATCTGCCTTGCAGATGCCGTTCGGAGTCGGCATAAAACATGTAGGTCCCGTCCGGCCAATTTGTAGGGAAAATCAAGAGGAGCACGACGCAAATTGGAAGAGAAGCTCGGCCTTAGATCTCTTCGGAGGTTATCGCGCCTTACATTTTATTTTTTAATGAGAGTTTTAAAAGGGAGTGGTGGTAGTTGTATATGTGAAGGCGTTTTCCAGATATCGACCAAAATGTGGACCAGGGTGACCCAGAACATCATCTGTTGGATACCGCTAATTTATTTATATATGTAATACCTGTCAAGATTTTAAGGGTTTTTTATTTCGCCCTGCAGAACTTTTTCATTTTCTTCTACTTAATATGGTAGGTGTCACAACCATTTTATAAAGTTTTTTCTAAAGTTATATTTCGCGTCAATAAACCAATCCAATTACCATGTTTCATCCCTTTTTTCCTATTTGGTATAGAATTATGGCATTTTTTTCATTTTTCGTAATTTTCGATATCGAAAAAGTGGGCGTGGTCATTGTCGGATTTCTTTAATTTTTCATACCAAGATAAAGTGAGTTCAAGTAAGTACGTGAACTAAGTTCATTAAAGATATGTCGATTTTTGCTCAAGTTATCGTGTTAACGGCCATGCGAAAGGACAGACGAATGACTGTGTATAAAAACTGGGCGTGGCATCAACCGATTTCGCCCGTTTTCACAGAAAACAGTTAATATCATAAAATCTATGCCCCTACCAAATTTCAAAAGGATTGGTTAATTTTTGTTCGACTTATGGCGTTAAAAGTATCCTAGACAAATTAAATGAAAAAGGGCGGAGCCACGCCCATTTTGAAATTTTCTTTTATTTTTGTATTTTGTTGCACCATATCATTACTGGAGTTGAATGTTGACATAATTTACTTATATACTGTAAAGATATTAAATTTTTTGTCAAAATTTTACTTTAAAAAAAATTTTTTTTAAAAGTGGGCGTGGTCCTTCTCCGCTTTTGCTAATTTTTATTAGGCGTACATATAGTAATAGGAGTAACGTCTCTGCCAAATTTCATCATTTTAGTTTTTTCTTTTCACTGGCATAGGGATTATCAAAAGGAGATGACAATCGCAAAATGTACCAAAACAAATTGTCAATTCGTTTTTGCCGTCGTGCTAAATTTTTTATTAAAAAATATTTCACAAAATTTTAAGTTATTTTTTTTAGTAAATGCATCTAATTTAGCGTCTTATTTTCCCTCCATTCCATTCGCTTAACACCAACACACAGATTTTGACAACCTGAACAAAGGTATGTTGTTGCTGTAGAGATGAGCCAATCATATAGTTGAACCATGGGTTTCTGACAGAGAAGCAAAATAAAGGAAATGGTCAGTGAACGAGAACAACCGATTACCGATAAAATACGCTCTGTTATACTATATACAAACACACACCAAATTAGCAATTTATACCATTTGGGCAATTTATTACGCAATTTATAATATAATAAATTGCCACTTTAAAAAATATTGCGTAATAAATTGTTTCAAACTGCAAATGTGTGTTTATTGAGTAGATTTAAAAAATATGGTTCCTTTATATCTGATAATAATAAGAGCCTCATAACTATGCGTATTTATAAATGATTTTTTTTTTTTCAAAATTATGCTAAATTTATTATTATGAGTTGCTGATATAATCCCGAACATCTCGAAATCACTATTGAATGATCCCAAAAATATACCGAAGCCATCTTAAAATAGTCCAGAAATAGCTCCGAATGTTCCCAAACGACTTCCTAAATTATCATTACTGAAAAAAAGTCTCGCAATGATCTCAAAATTATCCCGAACAATCCGGAAATTGTTAAGAAATAGTGGCCGCGATCCGGACAAAGACGATATGGTGTTTTTCTTGAAAAATAACAATTATTTTCAGACCCTTATAATGACCTAATTTTAATTTTAACATAACAGAAGAGAGATTCACCATTACCGAAACCTATTACGGTCGCAACTTAACAGTTTTAAAAAGCTTAAAGGGCCCATTACTGATACTTAGCATAGACTTGACTTGATTTGGCGTAAACTTGGCAACTTAGCCACGATTATACTCCACTTAGCGCATACAATCTGGCATCATAATCAATAAATGTCAATTTGTTTGACAAAATGTCAAAATGAAATGGAAAGAAACAAATGGCATATCAAAATGTAAACGTCACTTAGAACTTACATGGAAAATCAAAATTCAACAGACCTCTAAATCAAGTTAAGTGTTGCAAGGTTTGAGTAATCAGTAATATGCAATGTTTATTTAACAGAACTGTAAGTGACAGATCTCAAGCCAAGTCAAGTCTATGCTAATAGCTGAATTCAGTAAGCCGTCTCTAGTCACTATTAGAGAATATTTGGGGTGAAAATCACTTTTGAGACAATTTGCCATTCTGTAAGCTGTCTCGCGTCTCCAACCTCATAAAAGCAATCACTAATTTGTGATCTGGGCCGGGGCACTCACAAAAGTGAAAATTTCAGAAAAAGTAGGAAAATTATTTGCGAAAAACGCTTTAAATATATTTTTTTTATTCCTCAAATTAAAATAAGCATAGAAAAAATTAAAAAACAGAAAATACTTAAAAAATACATCGAACTCTATGTGGCGCCGCTGAGATTCGAACCTACACACTTTGGGATTTTCTATAAAAATTGTGAACGGTGTTTCAGCAAGCTCAGCCACAATACTACCCAATAATATGTTAAAAAATGCAATGCTATATTATTTGTTCAATGTATGAGTAAATTTTCATTTTGGTGAATTTCGTTGATATGGTGAATTGTTTTTGTGACTTTCGTTTACTGAATACCGAAATCATCTCAATTTTATTGGTAAATTTAATACCTTGTTTAGTATAATTTGATAATTTTGATTGAGCTTTAGGCCAGATTATTGAATTAAACTTCTTTTTTTAGTAGTATTCATTATTTTTCGATATTTCGACTTCAATCTGAAGTCATCATCAAGAATCTACGAAAAGAAAACAATTAACATTTTTAAACATACATTTCCGTAGCAAAAATACGATTTACACATATGGATATGTATGATCGACTGAACAGAAATTATGACAACATAATTTTAGTAAAAACAAAAGAGCGAAAAATATAAATAAATATTAATCAAAAACTCCCGCGAATATAAACAATTTCATGTACCGCAAGTGTAAACAAAAAACATATGTATACATTAAAAAATGTGTCAACAAAAGTTAAAAATATATATATATATGTATGTATGTACGTATTTAATGTATGTTATGCTCTCAGCATTGCTAGAGTTATTGTTCCAGCTTAAGTTTAGTGAGTGTGCTTAGCTGGCAGCAGCGTGATGTTGCTGTTTTAATACCAAATTTCTGTAGGTTTGTGCACAATGGTCTACATCTGATTTAAAATTCATTTTTATATCATTAGGGGTGTTCAAAATGTGTAAGGTTTCTAAAATGAAGCGCTTATTATAATGTTTTTCATGTTCCAGAATGGTTACGTTTTCAAAATCTGGATAGTGTCCCGTGTCTTTGCAATGCGCAGCCAATGCTGTCTTGTTTTCTGGATTATTATTTCTCAATTTAATATTCGATTTGTGGGCGGAAAGCCTCGTCTTTTGTTTAAGTTTAGTTGTCCCTACATATACTTGTTCGCATACGTGGGACCCGTCGCCGTTGCATGAAATTTTGTACACCACGTTGGATTTCTCATGATTTGGTATTTTGTCCTTTAAATTACTATAAATTGGTCGTAGAGTGTTGTTGTAAGTAAACGCGATTTCATATTTCTCTTTGTCATATAAATTTGAACCCTTGATTCTTTCAGACACTCCTGGGATATATGTCATTGATTTATAAATTTTATCGCCTTTCTCGGTTGTATTATTATTGACGTTCGCTGTGTGATGTTTGTGAATCAGTTTGTTTATAAGGGACCTGGGAAAAGAATTTTGTTCCAGGGTTTTTCTAATTATAGCTATGTTTTTGTTGTGAAACATCTTATCACTTATGTTAAGAACCCTTCTTATAAAATTTTTCGCTGTGTTCAAAATAGTGTTGGGTGCGTGTTTGGAATTATAATTGATAAGTCTACCCGAAGCTGTTTGTTTTTTATACCAATCAATGTATAACTTATTATTATTTTTAATTATTAATGTGTCAAGGTAGGGAAGTCTGTTGTTTTTCTCCACTTCCATAGTAAATCGTATGGATTTGTAATATGTGTTAAGTAGTTTAAGCATGTTTTCCATTTCGCTCGTTTTGACGATGGCATAATAAAGATGGCATCCATAAAGATGGCATCCATAAAGATGGCATACCGTTGCGCCCGATTTGCTCATCCATCGGGTCCCCTTCCTATAACTTGTGTAAATATGTAGTCCGTATACTTAAAAATATTACAAAATCTTCGAAATACAATGTCAAAGATTCCACAGAGTTCAAAGAAAAAGTTAAAGACACATACATTTACGATGACGAGAGTTTGGTGTCGTTTGACGTGGTTTCTTTGTTTCCCAGCATTCCCGTGGATGCGGCTATCGACATCATTGCCTCCAAGTGGACTGATATTAAAGAGCACACATGTTTAACAAAAGAATTATTCATGAACATATTAAAATTTTGCGTGAGGGACAATATATATTTTAAATACAACGACAAAATTTACGAACAACGATCAGGTATGCCAATAGGATCTCCAGCCTCCCCAGTGATAGCTGGCATTGTTTTAGATGAATTGCTAACAAGATTCGAGATGGAATCAAAAAGCAAACCCCGATTGCTAACCAAATACGTTGACGACTTATTTGCCATTGTCAAAACGAGCGAAATGGAAAACATGCTTAAACTACTTAACACATATTACAAATCCATACGATTTACTATGGAAATGGAGAAAAACAACAGACTTCCCTACCTTGACACATTAATAATTAAAAATAATAATAAGTTATACATTGATTGGTATAAAAAACAAACAGCCTCGGGTAGACTTATCAATTATAATTCCAAACAGGCACCCAACACTATTTTGAACACAGCGAAAAATTTTATAAGAAGGGTTCTTAACATAAGTGATAAGATGTTTCACAACAAAAACATAGCTATAATTAGAAAAACCCTGGAACAAAATTCTTTTCCCAGGTCCCTTATAAACAAACTGATTCACAAACATCACACAGCGAACGTCAATAATAATACAACCGAGAAAGGCGATAAAATTTATAAATCAATGACATATATCCCAGGAGTGTCTGAAAGAATCAAGGGTTCAAATTTATATGACAAAGAGAAATATGAAATCGCGTTTACTTACAACAACACTCTACGACCAATTTATAGTAATTTAAAGGACAAAATACCAAATCATGAGAAATCCAACGTGGTGTACAAAATTTCATGCAACGGCGACGGGTCCCACGTATGCGAACAAGTATATGTAGGGACAACTAAACTTAAACTAAAGACGAGGCTTTCCGCCCACAAATCGAATACTAAATTGAGAAATAATAATCCAGAAAACAAGACAGCATTGGCTGCGCATTGCAAAGACACGGGACACTATCCAGATTTTGAAAACGTAACCATTCTGGAACATGAAAAACATTATAATAAGCGCTTCATTTTAGAAACCTTACACATTTTGAACACCCCTAATGATATAAAAATGAATTTTAAATCAGATGTAGACCATTGTGCACAAACCTACAGAAATTTGGTCTTAAAACAGCAACATCACACTGCTGTCAGTTAAGCACACTCACTAAACTTAAGCTGGAACAAGTAAGGAAGGCTAAGTTCGGGTGTAACCGAATATTACATACTCAGCTGAGAGCTATGGAGACAAAATAAGGGAAAATCACGATGTAGGAAAATGAACCTAGGTAACCCTGGAATGTGTTTGTATGATATGTGTATCAAATGGAAGGAATTAAAGAGTATTTTAAGAGTTCTATAGGTGGACGTCATTTAGCGATATCGACATAAAGGTGGACCAGGGTTGACTCTAGAATTTGTTTGTACGATATGGGTATCAAATGAAAGTTGTTCATGAGTATTTTAAAAGGGAGTGGGCCTTAGTTCTATAGGTGGACGCCTTTTCGAGATATCGCCATAAAAGCGGACCAAGGGGTGACTCTAGAATTTGTTTGTACGATTTGGGTATCAAATTAAAGTTGTTCATGAGTGTTTTAAAAGGGAGTGGGCCTTAGTTCTATAGGTGGACGCCTTTTCGAGACATCGCCATAAAGGTGGACCAGGGTTGACTCTAGAATTTGTTTGTACGATATGGGTATCAAATGAAAGTTGTTCATGAGTATTTTAAAAGGGAGTGGGCCTTAGTTCTATAGGTGGACGCCTTTTCGAGACATCGCCATAAAGGTGGACCAGGGTTGACTCTAGAATTTGTTTGTACGATATGGGTATCAAATGAAAGTTGTTCATGAGTATTTTAAAAGGGAGTGGGCCTTAGTTCTATAGGTGGACACCTTTTCGAGATATCGCCATAAAAGGGACCAAGGGGTGACTCTAGAATTTGTTTGTACGATATGGGTATCAAATGAAAGGTGTTAAAGAGTATTTTAAAAGGGAGTGGGCCGCAGTTCTATAGGTGGACGCCTTTTCGAGACATCGCCATAAAGGTGGACCAGGGTTGACTCTAGAATTTGTTTGTACGATATGGGTATCAAATGAAAGTTGTTCATGAGTATTTTAAAAGGGAGTGGGCCTTAGTTCTATAGGTGGACGCCTTTTCGAGATATCGCCATAAAAGCGGACCAAGGGGTGACTCTAGAATTTGTTTGTACGATATGGGTATCAAATTAAAGGTACTAATGAGGGTTTTAAAAGGGAGTGGTGGTAGTTGTATATGTGAAGGCGTTTTCGAGATATCGACCAAAATGTGAACCAGGGTGACCCAGAACATCATCTGTCGGGTACCGCTAATTTATTTATATATGTAATACCATGAACAGTATTCTTGCCATGATTCCAAGAGCTTTTGATTTCGCCCTGCAGAACTTTTTCATTTTCTTCTACTTAATATGCTAGGTGTCACACCCGTTTTACAAAGTTTCTTTTTAAATTTATATTTTGCGTCAATAAACCAATCCAATTACAATGTCTCATCCCTTTTTTCGTATTTCGTATAGAATTATGGCATTTTTTTAATTTTTCATAATTTTCGAAATCGAAAAAGTGGGCGTGGTCATAGTGTTGGCCATTTTTTATACCAATACATAGTGAGTTCAGATAAGTACGTGACTGAGTTTAGTAAAGTTATATCGATTTTTGCTCAAGTTATCGTGTTAACGGCCGAGCGGAAGGACAGACGGTCGACTGTGTATAAAAACTGCGCGTGGCTTCAACCGATTCCGCCCTTTTTCACAGAAAACAGTTATCGCCCTAGAATCTAAGCCCATACAAAATTTCAAAAGGATTGGTAAATTTTTGTTTGACTTATGGCATTAAAAGTATCCTAGACAAATTAAATGAAAAAGGGCGGAGCCACGCCCATTTTGAAATTTTCTTTTATTTTTGTATTTTGTTGCACCATATCATTACTGAATGTTGACATAATTTACTTATATACTGTAAAGATATTAAATTTTTTGTTAAAGTTGACTTAAATTTTTTTTTTTTAAGTGGGCGTAGTCGTTCTCCGATTTTGCTAATTTTTATTAAGCATACATATAGTAATAGGAGTAACGTTCCTGCCACATTTCATCATGAAATCTTCAACAACTGCCAAATTACAGCTTGCAAAACTTTTAAATTACCTTCTTTTAAAAGTGGGCGGTGCCACGCCCATTGTCCAAAATTTTACTAATTTTCTATTCTGCGTCATAAGTCAAACTCACCTACCAAGTTTCATCGCTTTATCCGTCTTTGGTAATGAATTATCACACTTTTTGTGTTTTTCGAAATTTTCGATATCGTGGTTATAGTCCGATTTCGTTCATTTTAAATAGCGATCTGAGATGAGTGCCCAGGAACCTACATACCAAATTTCATCAAGATACCTCAAAATTTACTCAAGTTATCGTGTTAACGGACGGACGGACGGAGGGACATGGTTCAATCAATTTTTTTTCGATACTGATGATTTTGATATATGGAAGTCTATCTCTATCTCGATTCCTTCATACCTGTACAACCAACCGTTATCCAATCAAAGTTATTATACTCTGTGAGCTCTGCTCAACTGAGTATAACAATAACTCTAGCAATGCTGAGAGCATAACATACATAAATTAAATACGTACATACATATATATATATATATATATATATATATATTTTATTTTTTGTTGACACATTTTGTAATGTATACATATGTTTTTTGTTTACACTTGCGGTACATGAAATTGTTTATATTCGCGGGAGTTTTTGATTTATCTTTATTTATATTTTTCGCTCTTTTGTTTTTACTAAAATTATGTTGTCATAATTTCTGTTCAGTCGATCATACATATCCATATGTGTAAATCGTATTTTTGCTACGGAAATGTATGTTTAAAAATGTTAATTGTTTTCTTTTCGTAGATTCTTGATGATGACTTCAGATTGAAGTCGAAATATCGAAAAATAAATATATTTTGAATACTACTAAAAAAGAAGTTTTATTCAATAATCTGGCCTAAAGCTCAATCAAAATTATGAAATCATCTCAAGTCACAAAAATTGTCTCTAAAGGAAAATCTCATATTTAGAGACTTGAGATGAGACCGAATTACAGAATTCAGCCGTAAGTATCAGTAGTGGGCCCCTTACGCAATAAATCACTATACACGATCTCAGTGATAGTGAGAAAACGTTTGAAATGAAAAATTAATCACTGAGAAAGACCGAAACAATTAAAAACAAAACATATCTCACTGAGAAAGCCTTTTATTGTTCTTGTATAAAAGTTGTTATCCGCAATCACCCGAATTGCCTTTTCTGGTTAACCGTTAAATATAATCGCTTAATGAGATTATAAGCTAGAAGCTTCTCCACCCGAGCAGTATGACAACGTGTATTAAAATAAGTAAAGGTGTCTAAGTTCGGGTGTAACCGAACATTATATACTCAGCGTGAGCTTCAATTGTACATTTCATTTCAGATAAATTACTTTTCTACATATCACGTGGCACCGCCCGTTTAAAAAAAAAAAATGTCTCCCCATTTCCTCTTACAGTAAAACTTGACAAGTGAAATATCATTGATTCAAAACTATTTCTTGCTAAGTTATAGCTAAGTTATTTTCGTCTACGATCCTTTTAAAAATCTTTTATATAAAAGTGGGCGTTGTCTTTAACCGATCTCGTCCATTTTTACTAGAAATATTTTCTGCTGTAAGGAAAATGTGTGTACCCAATTTTATTACGATCCGCTAATTTTTCTTCGAGTTATGGCTCCCGAAACATAGAAAATTGCTTAATCTTAAAAGGGGAGGTGCCACGCCCATTTTTTTAGATTTGAAGTTTTTCATATTTATTGTTATAAATCCACTTGGGTAATGAAATACCATTGATATAAAGCTCTTTTTTGCAAAGATATAGCTTATTTTATTCGTCCACGACCCTTCTAAAATTATTTTATATAAAAGTGGGCGTGGTCCTTAACCGATGTCGTTAATTTTTCTTCAAAGCATTCCTTATAGTAAAGGCAACCGCTCTGCCGAATTTTGTTACGATAGGTTTAACGGTTTTTGATTTATGATTAATAATATTTGTAAAATTGATTTTATCAAAAGTGGGCGGTGTCACGCCCATTTAAAAAAATTTCCAAATTTTTATCAAGAGTCTCAATATCAGTTCACATGTAAAATTTCAACATTCTAGGTGTATTATTTACTAAATTATCAGGTTTTTTGTGTTTTCCAACATTTTATGCGTATAAAAAGTGGGCGTGGTTATCATCCGATTTCACTCATTTTCAATAACAATCTATTCTGGGTCCAGATAAGCCAGTGTACCAAATTTGGTGAAGATATCTCAATATTTACTCAAGTTATCGTGGTAACGGACGGACATGGCTCAATCAAATTTTTTTTCGATACTGATGATTTTGATATATGGAAGTATATATCTATCTCGATTCCTTTATACCTGTACAACCAACCGTTATCCAATCAAGGTTAATATACTCTGTGTGCAAAGCACGCTGAGTATAAAAACTGATTTGAATTTTTTCATAATAGTCTTCTTGTGAGTCTGATTCTGCAGTTTTTTGACTAAAGTTATTCTAAATATTTCGAAAAATTTTTCATTTCCACTCTTAGCAGCCCTAGAAGCACTGGGAGCTGTACTGCGCGGCTACCTTTAGTTCGAATTTGTCCGAAACTGTAATAAATGCTCTCATAGAAATCTTCTTCGTGATTCTGACTGTTAGAGCGCGAGGCAATATTTTGACAGGAGTTATAATCAAGTTTCCCCTCAAGAGGTGACGGGACGCAGAACGGGTGCACAGGAAGGCCGCAATTTCGGTTTACACGGGGGTCTCAATTGGACTGCGGCGTGGGAGCTGGTGTCTACTCTGAGCAACTTAATGTGTCGCTGTCAGCCCGTTTTTCAGAATCGGCTGGTATATAGGTGGGAAGGTGCGAGGTATGCATTTTTTAGATAGTGAAGCAGCACTCATGGGGCTTAACTTCCCCATCACTTCGTCCGACGGCAGCACCACCCCCAGCGGGTTAGGGTGTCAGAATATACCCGCGGTAGGTATGCCTGTCGTAAGAGGCAACTAAAATACCAGATTCAAGGGGCTGTGTAGGGCAACCCTTTCAGGCTGCCAGCGCAATATATAGCGCAATTGTCAAACTCACCTATCCGCGGCGAATCCTGTTTCACTAACAGACGAAGCTCTGGTGACCCCAGGCTCCTCATGGAACTTGGGGGTGGGGAGGGAGGGATGGCCTGAAGGTTTAATGTGGCAATATAAATCGTTCCCGAGATGGTCGGGCTAGCACCTTAATGGTGCTGTGTTACCGGAGTGTACCGGATCTGTATCCGGCAAAGGACCATCACATCGATAATACTTCGCGAAGCCTTCGGGGAGAAACCTTATCGCTACAACAACAACACCAACAACAACAGCAGCAGCAAGAGGTCGCTTAATGCTACAAATAACTTTGCAAACATCACAGGAACATTGAGGGCAACGGAAAGATAGACGAACTTGTGGAGGCAGGGGCACTCCTGGATGCAGCGGAGGTGGTGGAGTTGTATCCATTTACATCAATCAAAAGGAACATACTAGTATTAGAATTCAAGGAGTTAGGGGTCTCCAACTGATACTCCGCGGACACCTGCAAGATAATCAAGTAAACCCAGCAGAATCACGAGTGTAAGAGACCAGAGATTCTAATAAATAGGTCAAGGAAATAAATCTTACAGCCACAATCACGGGACACTGCGTGCTGAGAGAATGAGGATCCTTTTTAACAGCCTTTGCAGAAGCTACAGCACGGGTTGTAAAGTGTTCAAACGGTGTACCGACCAGCTCTACTACAACAGAAGCAATTGCTTCCGGGAGGAATATGCTCCCAGTGCACTACTTGGGTTCGGATCTTTGATACTCGCTCGTCAAAGCTACCAACCAACCACCCAGCCATACCATAAACAGATATGTATTTCTTCCTAAAATAATGATCCATTTGTGGAAGGTTTAAAAAGATTTGCATGTATACAAGCAATTGTAATTTACATCCAAAAACTTTCCACAACCAATAGATAGGTACTCCTATTTAATTATTTTTCATTGCATTCCCACCGATCATTATAGCCATTTTCTAATCACCGAAAAACTAGTAAAAGGTATATAGAATAAAGAACTTCAACCCGTTAAAGTACACGCCTAGTTTTGTATTTATTTAGTGGATGCAATAGAAATCCATAACAATCCTTAAATAACAACAGAACCCCTAAATAGGTTCATATGAGAAAATGCAACATGCCAGCAATTTGATTCGCTGCAAACAACCAACGAAAATGTGAGAACACACCCACAATATTTTCCACAACAAAAATGTGAAAAAACAAGTAAAGAAGGCTAAGTTCGGGTGTAACCGAACATTACATACACAGCTGAGAGCTATGGAGACAAAATAAGGGAAAATCAGTGACTCTAGAATTTGTTTGTACGATATGGGTATCAAATGAAAGGTATTAATGAGTATTTTAAAAGGGAGAGGGCCTTAGTTCTATGGGTGGACGCCTTTTCGAGATATCGCCTTAAAGGTGAACCAGAGATGACTCTAGAATTTGTTTGTACGATATGGGTATCAATGGAAAGGTGTTAATGAGTATTTTAAAATGGAGTGGGGCTTAGTTCTATAGGTGGACGCCTTTTCGAGATATCGTTATAAAGGTGGACTAGGTGTTTTCGAGATATCGACCAAAATGTTGTGCATGGTGACCCCGAACATCATCTGCCGGGTACCACTAATTTATTTATATATGTAATACCACGAACAGTATTCCTGCCAAGATTCCAAGGGCTTTTGATTTCGCCCTGCAGAACTTTTTGATTTTCTTCTACTTAATATGGTAGGTGCCACACACATTTTACAAAGTTTTGTCTAAAGTTATATTTTGCGTCAAAAAACCAATCCAATTACCATGTTTCATTACCTTTTTTCGTATTTGGAATAGAATTATGGCATTTTTTTCATATTTCGTAATTTTCGATATCGAAAAAGTGGGTGCGGTCATAGTCGGATTTGGGCCATTTTTTATACCAATACAAAGTGAGTTCAGATAAGTACGTGAACTAAGTTTAGTAAAGATGTATCGATTTTTGCTCAAGTTATCGTGTTAAGGGCCGAGCTGAAGGAGAGACGGCCGACTGTGTATAAAAACTGGGCACCTACCAAATTTCACAAGGATTGGTAAATTTTTGTTCGACTTATGGCATTAAAAGTATCCTAGATAAATTAAATGAAACAGGGCGGAGCCACGCCCATTTTGAAATTTTCTTTTATTTTTGTATTTTGTTGCACCATATCATTACTGGAGTCGAATGTTGACATAATTGACTTATATACTGTAAAAATATGAATTTTTTTGTTAAAATTTGACTTTAAAAAAATTTTTTTAAAAGTGGGCGTGGTCGTTCTCCGATTTTGCTAATTTTTATTATGCATACATATAGTAATAGGGGTTACGTTCTTGCCAAATTTCATCATGATATCTTCAACGACTGCCAAATTACAGCTTTCAAAACTTTTAAATTACCTTCTTTTAAAAGTGGGCGGTGCCACTCGATTGTCAAAAATTTTACTAATTTTCTATTTTGCGTCATAAGTTCAACTCACCTACCAAATTTCATCGCTTTGGCCGTCTTTGGTAATGAATTATCGCACTTTTTCGGTTTTTTGAAATTTTCGATATCGCAAAAGTGGGCGTGGTTATAGTCCGATATCGTTCATTTTAAATAGCGATCTGAGATAAGTGCCCAGGAACCTACATACCAAATTTCGTCAAGATACCTCAACATTTTCTCAAGTTATCGTGTTAACGGACAGACGGACGGACAGACATGGCTCAATCAAATTTTTTTTCGATACTGATGATTTTGATATATGGAAGTCTATATCTATCTCGATTCCTTTATACCTGTACAACCAACCGTTATCCAATCAAAGTTAATATACTCTGTGAGCTCTGCTCAACTGAGTATAAAAACGTGTACCTAAAATGTTCTTGGTACAAACATACATACATACATACGTACATATTTTTAAGGGGTCTTTAGGACTTAGTCCATTTGTGCAATTTGGATATGATAAATAGAATATATGCTCTTGTATATATTGTAAAAAGTTTTTTATTACGTTCTTGTTTACATATTTACATTTATTATTAAATACAATACAGCATATAAATCCTGCAAGTAATAACTTTAATAAATTTTTTGGCATGCGCACAACAACGACTAAACACCACTAACACAACAAATTCCAACACGGTGAGAGAGATATAAAGATATTGAAGTAGAGCGCATCGGCAAAGCCACTGCACTCCCTTCTCATCATTCGTTTGTATTGCTTGTACGAATGAAACATAAAGAAAACAAGTAAGGAAGGTTAAGTTCGGGTGTAACCGAACATTACATACTCAGTTGAGAGCTATGGTGACAACATAAGGGAAAATAACCATGTAGGAAAATGAACCGAGGGAAACCCTGGAATGTGTTTGTATGACATGTGTATCAAATGAAAGGCATTAAAGAGTATTTTATGAGGGAGTGGGCCATAGTTCTATAGGTGGACGCCATTTAGGGATATAGCCATAAAGGTGGACCAGGGGTGACCCTAGAATTTGTTTGTACAATATGGGTATCAAAAGAAATGTGTTAATGAGTATTTTAAAAGGGAGTGATGCTTAGTTCCACAGGTGGACGCCGTTTCGAGATATCGCCATAAAGGTGGACCAGGTGTGACCCTAGAATTTGTTTGTACGATATGGGTATCAAATTAAAGGTATTAATGAGGGTTTTAAAAGAGAGTGGTGGTAGTTGTATAAGTGGTCGCCTTTTCGAGATATCGCCATAAAGGTGGACCAGGGGTGACTCTAGAATGCGTTTGTACGATATGGGTATCAAATGAATGGTGTTAATGAGTATTTTAAAAGGGAGTAATCCTTTGTTCCATAGGTGGACGCCCTTTCGAGATACCGCCATAAAGGTGGACCAGGGGTGACCTTAGAATTTGTTTGTACAATATGGGTATCAAAAGAAAGGTGTTAATGAGTATTTTAAAAGGGAGTAATCCTTAGTTCCATAGGTGGACGCCGTTTCGAGATATCGCCATAAAGGTGGACCAGGGGTGACCCTAGAATTTGTTTGTACAATATGGGTATCAAAAGAAAGGTGTTAATGAGTATTTTAAAAGGGAGTGGGCCTTAGTTCTATAGGTGGACGCCGTTTCGAAATATCGCCATAAAGGTGGACCAGGGTGACTCTAGAATGTGTTTGTACGATATGGGTATCAAATTAAAGGTATTAATGAGAGTTTTAAAAGGGAGTGGTGGTAGTTGTATATGTGAAGGCGTTTTCCAGATCGCGACCAAAATGTGGACCAGGGTGACACAGAACATCATCTGTTGGATACCGCTAATTTATTTATATATGTAATACCTGCCAAGATTTTAAGGGTTTTTTAATTCGCCCTGCGGAACTTTTCATTTTCTTCTAGTTAATATGGTAGGTGTCACAACCATTTTATAAAGTTTTTTCTAAAGTTATATTTCGTGTCAATAAACCAATCCAATTACCTCACCATGTTTCATCCCTTTTTTCGTATTTGGTATAGAATTATGGCATTTTTTTCATTTTTCGTAATTTTCGATATCGAAAAAGTGGGCGTGGTCATTCTCGGATTTCGTTCATTTTTCATACCAAAATAAAGTGAGTTCAAGTAAGTACGTGAACTAAGTTCATTAAAGATATGTCAATTTTTGCTCAAGTTATCATGTTAGCGGCCATGCGGAAGGACAGACGAACGACTGTGTATAAAAACTGGGCGTGGCGTAAACCGATTTCGCCCGTTTTCACAGAAAACAGTTAACATCATAAAATCTATGCCCCTACCAAATTTCAAAAGGATTGGTTAATTTTTGTTCGACTTATGGCGTTAAAAGTATCCTAGACAAATTAAATGAAAAAGGGCGGAGCCACGCCCATTTTGAAATTTTCTTTAATTTTTTATTTTGTTGCACCATGTCATTACTGGAGTTGAATGTTGACATAATTTACTTATATACTGTAAAAATATTAAATTTTTTGTTAAAATTTTACTTTAAAAAAAAATTTTTTTTAAAGTGGGCGTGGTCCTTCTCCGATTTTGCTAATTTTTATTAGGCGTACATATAGTAATGGGAGTAACGTCCCTGCCAAATTTCATCATGATATCTTCAACGACTGACAAATTACAGCTTGCAAAATTTTTAAATTACCTTCTTTTAAAAGTGGGCGGTGCCACGCCCATTGTCCAAAATTTTACTAATTTTCTATTATGCGTCATAAATTCAACTCATCTACCAAGTTTCGTCGCTTTATATATCTTTGGTAATGAATTATCGCACTTTTTCGGTTTTACGAAATTTTCGATATCGAAAAAGTGGGCGTGGTTATAGTCCGATATTGTTCATTTTAAATAGTGACCTGAGATGAGTGCTCAGGAACCAACATACCAAACTTCATCAAGTTACCTCAAAATTTACTCAAGTTATCGTGTTAACGGCCATGCGGAAGGACAGACGGACGACTGTGTATAAAAACTGGGCGTGGCATCAACCGATTTCACCCGTTTTCACAGAAAACAGTTATCAACATAAAATCTATCCCCCTACCAAATTTCAAAAGGATTGGTTAATTTTTGTTCGACTTATGGCGTTAAAAGTATCCTAGACAAATTAAATGAAAAAGGGCGGAGCCACGCCCATTTTGAAATTTTCTTTTATTTTTGTATTTTGTTGCACCATGTCATTACTGGAGTTGAATGTTGACATAATTTACTTATATACTGTAAAGATATTAAATTTTTTGTTAAAATTTTACTTAAAACAAAAAATTTTTTTAAAGTGGGCGTGGTCCTTCTCCGATTTTGCTAATTTTTATTAGACGTACATATAGTAATAGGAGTAACGTACCTGCCAAATTTCATCATGATACCTTCAACGACTGACAAATTACAGCTTGCAAAAGTTATAAATTACCTTCTTTTAAAAGTGGGCGGTGCCACGCCCATTGTCCAAAATTTTACTAAAATTCTACGTCATAAATTCAACTCATCTACCAAGTTTCGTCGCTTTATCTGTCTTTGGTAATGAATTATCGCACTTTTTCGGTTTTACGAAATTTTCGATATCGAAAAAGTGGGCGTGGTTATAGTCCGATATCGTTCATTTTAAATAGCGATCTGAGATGAGTGCTCAGGAACCTACGTACCAAATTTCATCAAGTTACCTCAAAATTTACTCAAGTTATCGTGTTAACGGACGGACGGACGGACGGACGTACGGACGGACATGGCTCATGTTCTCAAAATTTTTTTTCGATCCTGATTATTTTGATATATGGAAGTCTATATCTATCTCGATTCCTTTATATATGTACAACCAACCGTTATCCAATCAAACTTAATATACTCTGTGAGCTCTGCTCAACTGAGTATAATTACACCACATCGAAAAAGAGTTGGTTGCGAGATGCATTCAAATGCAATCGCCTCCCAAGCATAGGCGTAGCCTGGCAAGGGGTTGACAGGAGTTAAATGGCTGTAGCTATTAGCCGTGTTTTTTATACACGCGTGTATGTTTACGTTTGCGCGTAAAAAAAGACGCTTAGATAATGGTTAGGAGACCCATCTAGCGGCAGTGGTTATTTATCTAGCTACAGAACAGGGTGTACCTAAAATCGGAGACACAAACCTCTAGTGGCCATAATGTATAACATATAGCTGAATAAGTTGCGATGAATAGCGGACACGCATAGAACACATAGAATTAGTGTAGAGGGTGAAACATAGACACATATTTCAGTTACATCTGAGTATAATGCGTATTGAAATTTAGCAGTACAAATTTTATGCGCAGCAATTTCAGAGGTGTATTTAAAGTTTGACGCTTAGCAGTTTAAGCCTAAATGTCTATAGATGTAAAATAAAATAATTAAAAAAAAAAAATTTTAAGTTAAACGGTTTTATTGAAAACAATACTTACATGAAATAATAATAATACTAAAAGCTAGAAAATAATTAGGTAGCTCCTAGGTACCTACTAGTCATCACACTCCATGAAATAATAATAATACTAAAAGCTAGAAAATAATTAGGTAGCTCCTAGGTACCTACTAGTCATCACACTCCTCATCAATCTAGGACGTTGATTAGACAATTAAATAAAAGCGTTGGGCGCTTGAAATTTCAAAAAATGTGAGGCGTAGCATAGCCTGATTAAGGTTCAATTGGTCTTATATATGACTATCAATAGAAATTTGACGCGTCCAACGCTTTTATTTAATTGTCTGATCAACGCCCTACATTTATGAGGAGTGTGATGACTAGTAGGTACCTAGGAGCTACCTAATTATTTTCTAGCTTTTGAATATAAGGCGCGATAACCTCCGAAGAGATTTTAGGCCGAGCTTCTCTTCCAATTTGCGTCGTGCTCCTTTTTAATTTTTCCTACAAATTGGCCGGACGGGATCTACTTGTTTTATGCCGACTCCGAACGGGATCTGCGGAGCAGATGAGTTTTCACTGAGAGCTTTTCATTACAGAAATACACTCGAAGTGCTTGCCAAACACTGCCGACGGGCGACCCCGCTTAGAAAAATTTTTTTCTAATTGAAAAACCGGAGCACGCTACCATCACACCACGGTGGCCGCCAAAGCTTTTAGTATTATTATTATTTCATGTAAGTATTGTTTTCAATAAAACCGTTTAACTTAAAAATTTTTTTTTAATTATTTTATTTTTAGTCTTTATTTAATTTCGTATTATTTCTCATTCATTTAGTGACTCATTATTACAAGGACCTTTTCCTGACAATTTGTTACAATCGAAGTCCTCAATACATAATCCTTCCAAAGACTTTACTCGACTCTGCGCCACGTATTGCTTGTCCCTCCTCCAACTCCAAAATATTTTGATGTCACTTCTACCGGAGTGTATGTAATATTTGTTCCAAATATGAGCCAAATCGGGCATCATAGGCCGCTTTCTATTCACGTATGTATTATGTGTTCCAAATATGGACCAAATCGGACCACACATACGCTTTTTTTAAATATCTCGATATTTGCGCCCCCTAGCGGCGATTTTTTTCATAGGTCGCTTTCTATTCTTGTATGTATTGTGTTCCAAATATGAGCAAATGGGCCACAAATACGCTTTTTTTAAATATCTCGATCTTTGCGCCCCCTAGCGGCGATTTTTTTCATAGGTCGCTTTCTATTCTTGTATGTATTGTGTTCCAAATATGAGCCAAATGGGACCACAAATACGATTTTTGTGAATATATCGATCCTTACGCCACCTAGCGGCGATTTTTTTCATAGGTCGCTTTCTATTCTTGTATGTATTATGCGTTCCAAATATGAGTCCAATCGGAACACAAATAGGATTTTTGTGAATACCTCGATCCTTGCGCCACCTAGCGGCGATTTTTTCTCATAGGTTGCTTTCCATTCTTCTATGGATTATGTGTTCCAAATATGAGCCAAATCGGACCACAGATACGATTTTTATGAATATCTCGATCCTTCCGCCAACTAGCGGAGATTTTTTTCATACGTCGCTTTCAATTCTTGTAAGTATTATGTGTTCCAAATATGAGTCAAATCGGAACACAAATACGATTTTGGTGAATATCTCGATCCTTCCGCCACCTAGCGGCGATTTTTTTCATAGGCCGCGTTCTATTCTTGTATGTATTATGTGTTCGAAATATGAGCCAAATAGGACCACAACTACAACTTTTGTGAATATCTCGATCCTTGCGCCACCTAGCGGCGATTTTTTTCATAGGTAGCCTTCTATTCTTGTATGTATTATGTGTTCCAAATATGAGCCAAATCGGACCACAAATACAACTTTTGGGAATATCTCAATCCTTGCGCCACCTAGCGACGATTTTATCTCACTATTATATTGTCATCGTTTTCTGAACTATATTCCAAGTTTCAAGCTTGTAGCTTATTGGGAAGTTACTAAAATTTTAATTACAAAATTCGTTCACAACGGCCGTGCAGCCGTGTAGCCTGTCAAGTCAACCTAAATAAAACCGTGTAAAAAAACGCAGCTATTGTTGCTTGAAATTTTCTTTTAATAGTCAACTTAAAACACACGTTATCTCTAGATCGTCATCATCATTAAATGGCGCTTAACCGTTGAGACGATTGTGACCATTTCAATTGCTAATTTCGGTTTCACTTTAACTGATGCCAACTGGGAGCACCAAAGGTGTTTAAGTTGTCCTTCGTCTGTCGCTTACAACTCAGTAGACATCTCCCTTTTCTTTTCTGCGCTGGAGCATCTTCGTCCATTCGCATAACATAACAAAGCAAGCGACATCTTTGGGCTTTTATTTCCTGCACAATCTTCATATCTGCGTAAGGCTAATACAGCTCATCATGGTACCTCCCTCGAATCATAAATCTTTAGCAGAACTTTTCTCTCCAACACTCTAAATGCCATCCCATCTTCACCCCACACCAACTATGATTCCGAAAAATATATTGCGACAGGTATGATACGAAACTTATAGAGCGTGATTTTTAATCGTCGGGAAATGTCTTTACTCTGCTATTGTCTACTCGGTTCAAAGTTGTATTTGTTGGCAAGAGTTATTATTCGTTTGATTTCTAAGCTCACATTGTTTTCGCTGTTAATGCTGCTCTCCAGATAGGCGAAGTCTTACACAGTCTCTAATTTATATCCGTCAACGGTGTCGCATTTATATACGTCCAAGATGCGAATGCACTGATTCCTTCATGGATTACAGCAAGTATTTCACATTGTACTATTTTACCACAAGCCCCATTTTTTTTGCCTCTTTATCTAATGCGGAAAAGGCAGAACTCTCGGCGTCCACGTTAAGGCCAATAATAGCCATATCATCAGCATACGCCAAAAACTGTACTTATGACTTTATAAAAGAGTGTGCCATTACGGGTTTGTTCAGCTGCTGGAACTATCTTCTAGCATTAAGTTAAAGAAATTGCACAAAGTGTGCCGCCTTGTCTGAAGTGTCATCTGGTTTTGATTTGCTCGCTTCCAATCCTTACACAGCTGGTAATGTTACTGAACGTCATTTGACAGACCTCTACTAAATTTGTAGGGAACTAAAATTTAGACATAGCAACATACAAGCAACTTCTTTTCGGGCTGTGTAATACTGTTTTGAAGTAGAAAAAATGATGATGGGTGTCGATTGTCTTATCGCGAGTCTCCTCCAGGAAGAAGATATGATTGATAGCAGATTATAGCCGTACTGATAAGGTCAAATCAGTTCTTTAACTTTGGGCTTCAGTCCTTCGCACAGTACACTAGATGGAACCATATATGCGATATTAAGTACGCTAATTCTGCGGTAATTGGCACTGTTTACGGGATCGCCTTTCTAGTGGATTGGGCAGATCAGACATAAATTCATACTTTGCATATTAGTTGATGAATGCTCCTTACATACTCTCCGCTTCCCGTCAAGATAACACTATCTTTTCCGAAGCATCGGAAACCTATGGAGTCAGTAACGACGGTGCGTCTGGTCGAAGATGTGGGACATGTTCAAGATATCTTCTAGTATTTGCAAAGAGGACAAGGTTCTTTTTTAAATACAAACCCAACCTGCAGAGAGGGTTTTAAATTTTTTCGTCGACATACTTCTGGGAACACTAGGGATACATTCAGCCAATCTGCGGTTCTTACGGACCACCCATCAAAGTTAAACTCGTGTTAAATATTAATAGCCAACACTTTTTGATGTAGCTCTGTACCATGATTCAATTACTAGCGGTTTGTTCTCCAATGATGGCAGAGCTTTGGCACTCCCATATTGAAAAATCTGGACGGGTTGCTTTTATGAAGTAAGGAAAACGGGGAATAATTCAATCCCCCTCAGCGAAAATTTGAGTTTAGAAGTACCTTTAGTAGTACATTAGTAGTGATATGTAATTTGTAAATGGCAACAGGGTTTTGGGGAAATAATTGATTTTCTACTAAATATTTCGTGAATTGATAAAGGGTTATTTTGGTTATTCTTTCAGAATTTGATTGAAGAATTCAAAAACTCCCTATCTGAGCATAAGTTAAATGCATTTTTACAGAAGAGGGGGTTAATGAAAATCATTCTGAGATAAAGCGTTTTTCAATCTAATTCTAATATAGGGCGTTTTTTTGACAAAACCTGAAATGGGAAATTTTTGAAAAATATTTAGAGATAGGACGATTTTGAACAGGCAGCCGACATGGGGTGATACTCTAATTAGCAGCCGCAATGAATTGACAAACAAATAAAAGAAAATGGCTTATTGTCTTAGAGCTTTATATTCCGGCCTTGACTTTGACTGAAAAGTTCAGCTTTGTGCGGTCTTGCTACACAAGAAGTATTCACCTTTTCCGTTAAGTATTCATGAAAGTGTTCCGGATAAACCGTTCATTTAGAATATTCGGAACACGTTCGTTTGATACTAACTCACGAGGTCCGAATATATCAAATAAGTATATACATATTATTCCCAATATAAACCGATTCGACAAATTCTTAAATGGAGACGAATGTTGCGAACATACGGAATGAAAAAGCTAATTTGCTCAATGAGTACATTTCGTTATGTCATCTACATTATTGACTGATGACATTTTTACGTGATTTACTAGTCGAGTTTTTGACGTTGAACGATGAATTTTTAATTGGTTTACGTTTCGTATGTGCATAGGTTTACGAAAGTGCACGATTCCTTGTTGTCCGTACTTTTCATAAAACCTATGTTCAGCCACACTTATAGATCATGGCATAGTTAATAAAATCATAATTAAATCATAAAATAAAAAAAATTGTTCTAAGGAATTATGTAGTTCACTACTTATCGGGTATTTGTAAACTAATTGCCTCCTATTTCTACTACTAATATTCTTCGAAAAATTGCAAAGAAACAACACGGTTAACGGATATCAATTCGATTTGGGAGCAAAATGGCTGCAATTGTCAAAATTTGTCAACCGAGCAAACCTCTTGTGATTGAATCATGGCTCTGTATAGTATCGCGCAGAGTACTCCTCAGCTTCAGTTCCTATACTATAACTACAAGAGAAGGGAGAAAAACATGGTATGAGATATACCGTTTTAGTCACTTCTGGATATGAACATCTCCAACTCCACTACAATAGTTTTTTTTTTATTCCATGGACAAATAACATAATTATTCTGTTTTCACACAGACGGCTTATTGAATAATAAAGGCAGTTTTCTACATTAAGACGCTTATTGAGCTCAATCTTCCCTACAAAATTCGAATCTATAATTATTTCATTAGTAGCTAATCGAATGCCTAATGAAGTCAAAAGCACAATGCAACTCTGTTGGCCGCGTTCCGCTTCTTAGTTTTTGGTGTGTTCAGTGCTTAAAAATGTCATTTATCAAAGTAAATGTCATTGTCTGCATGGCGGAACGATACAAGGTGGCCGCATCGAACAGATGATTATAACCTTTTTTATTTGATTTGATACATCAACTACCGGCGCAGTACGATTTTGATATTTGTCCATCGAATTTACAAGTACATGGAATTTTTTTTATTTGTAGGTATGTCACCATGCTGCCACCTTGTATCGTTCCGCCATGATTGTCTGTCATATAGCATTGTCATTTTATTCGCTTGACATTTCACCCTTCATACTAATCGAGCAGTTACTTCTGTGTGAAAGCAAAAAATTTACGATTTCATTAGAAGGTGAAATGAGATCATTAAGTGGCTGTGTGAAAACAGTATTAAGAGTGTCTTCGGGACTAACATTATTCAAGCCCAAATAATACTCCCAACCCGTATATACCCCGTTCTCCTTCCCCGATATGTACGCCCATGCTCCCGCATGTTGTTCATTTTCATACCCCTAAACAGGCTGGTGATTATAACTTGTTGTTGCAACTAACAGTATTTGTTAGTTGCTGCGCGTGCAAGTTGCTTGTATAGACGCCATTTTAGTTTAAGTCAATGTAAACAAATACAATAATAACTAAAATAAGTACTTGTATATAAATAAAAGTACACAATAAAGAAGTACATAAACTAGAGCCGGCCACACAAATACTAAAACAATTGCATACGTGTGTGTAAAAATTGAGTGACAACTCCCCACAGCGTGCTAAAAGAAAATGTGGACTGTGAAGTTTGAAATTAATAAATAATAGTTTAAAAACAAACTAAAAAAACACGCTTTTAGAGCTAACCGAACTAAAAAATAGAAAATAATTTTCAATTAAAAAGAGTTTATATAACAGTAGTAGGATGTCAAACAATCATTTATAGTTAATCACCTCAAAATAAAATTATAATAAAATTTAAGTTATTAACAGAATAATTTAATTCAGATTAAAAAGCGTGGGGTGCATTTGACTACATTTCATATCTTCCCTCTCAGATAGTTGCCAATAGAATGATTGTAATATTCAATATCAAGCACCCCACACTTTTTACTGTGAATTAAATTATTCTGTTAATAACTTAAATTTTATTATAATTTTATTTTGAGGTGATTAACTATTTTGATTGTTTGACCTTTTACTACTGTTATATAAACTCTTTTTAATTGAAAACTAGTTTCTATTTTTTAGTTCGGTTTACTATAAAAGCGTGTTTTTTAGTTTTTTTAAACTATTATTTATTTTTAATTTTTTAGTTCAAGTAATTTTAAAAGTTTTAGTCGAGAGTGATGAAACCTCGAAACGCCAGCGGTCCATGGATAAATCCAACTCCACGGCACCGAAAAGGGTCAAGACGCAGGGAGGCTGGACGCGGTCTTTCGCCGAAATTGCCAAGGGTCGGCAGATCATTGGCATTATAGACGAGAGCAGCGAAGATGGCAGGATCCCGAAACAACAGTGGAAGTGGATCAAGGCCGCGCTCGCTACGGTGGCCGTTAAGGTTAAGAAAGACAACCCTGGCCCATCGCCATCTTACACTGATGCAGGGTGGTTCCAGGGCAATGTCAAGCTAATTGCCTGTGACGACGCTAGGTCGGTAAACCTCTATAGGACCGCCGTCACGCTGATAGGGGTGGTATATCCGGGCGCGCGCCTGGGTTCCAGTGACGCCAGCGGATCCAGCTGACATCCTGGAGCTGCTCCAGGAGTACAACCCGCCACAGTTTTGGAATTCAACCAGAATAAAACCGAGCTTGTTTTCTTCACGAGGAGGTGCAAAGTACCAAATCTTACACCGCCAAGAATTGGGGGTACGTTCTTAGCGTTTAGCGATCAAGTCAAGTTGTTGTTGCAACTAACAGTAGTTGTTAGTTGCTGCGCGTGCAAGTTGCTTGTATAGACGCCATTTTAGTTTAAGTCAATGTAAACAAATACAATAATAACTAAAATAAGTACTTGTATATAAATAAAAGTACACAATAAAGAAGTACATAAACTAGAGCCGGCCACACAAATACTAAAACAATTGCATACGTGTGTGTAAAAATTGAGTGACAACTCCCCACAGCGTGCTAAAAGAAAATGTGGACTGTGAAGTTTGAAATTAATAAATAATAGTTTAAAAACAAACTAAAAAAACACGCTTTTAGAGCTAACCGAACTAAAAAATAGAAAATAATTTTTAATTAAAAAGAGTTTATATAACAGTAGTAGGATGTCAAACAATCATTTATAGTTAATCACCTCAAAATAAAATTATAATAAAATTTAAGTTATTAACAGAATAATTTAATTCAGATTAAAAAGCGTGGGGTGCATTTGACTACATTTCATATCTTCCCTCTCAGATAGTTGCCAATAGAATGATTGTAATATTCAATATCAAGCACCCCACACTTTTTACTGTGAATTAAATTATTCTGTTAATAACTTAAATTTTATTATAATTTTATTTTGAGGTGATTAACTATTTTGATTGTTTGACCTTTTACTACTGTTATATAAACTCTTTTTAATTGAAAACTAGTTTCTATTTTTTAGTTCGGTTTACTATAAAAGCGTGTTTTTTAGTTTTTTTAAACTATTATTTATTTTTAATTTTTTAGTTCAAGTAATTTTAAAAGTTTTAGTCGAGAGTGATGAAACCTCGAAACGCCAGCGGTCCATGGATAAATCCAACTCCACGGCACCGAAAAGGGTCAAGACGCAGGGAGGCTGGACGCGGTCTTTCGCCGAAATTGCCAAGGGTCGGCAGATCATTGGCATTATAGACGAGAGCAGCGAAGATGGCAGGATCCCGAAACAACAGTGGAAGTGGATCGAGGCCGCGCTCGCTACGGTGGCCGTTAAGGTTAAGAAAGACAACCCTGGCCCATCGCCATCTTACACTGATGCAGGGTGGTTCCAGGGCAATGTCAAGCTAATTGCCTGTAACGACGCTAGGTCGGTAAACCTCTATAGGACCGCCGTCACGCTGATAGGGGTGGTATATCCGGGCGCGCGCCTGGGTTCCAGTGACGCCAGCGGATCCAGCTGACATCCTGGAGCTGCTCCAGGAGTACAACCCGCCACAGTTTTGGAATTCAACCAGAATAAAACCGAGCTTGTTTTCTTCACGAGGAGGTGCAAAGTACCAAATCTTACACCGCCAAGAATTGGGGGTACGTTCTTAGCGTTTAGCGATCAAGTCAAGTTGTTGTTGCAACTAACAGTAGTTGTTAGTTGCTGCGCGTGCAAGTTGCTTGTATAGACGCCATTTTAGTTTAAGTCAATGTAAACAAATACAATAATAACTAAAATAAGTACTTGTATATAAATAAAAGTACACAATAAAGAAGTACATAAACTAGAGCCGGCCACACAAATACTAAAACAATTGCATACGTGTGTGTAAAAATTGAGTGACAACTCCCCACAGCGTGCTAAAAGAAAATGTGGACTGTGAAGTTTGAAATTAATAAATAATAGTTTAAAAACAAACTAAAAAAACACGCTTTTAGAGCTAACCGAACTAAAAAATAGAAAATAATTTTCAATTAAAAAGAGTTTATATAACAGTAGTAGGAGGTCAAACAATCATTTATAGTTAATCACCTCAAAATAAAATTATAATAAAATTTAAGTTATTAACAGAATAATTTAATTCAGATTAAAAAGCGTGGGGTGCATTTGACTACATTTCATATCTTCCCTCTCAGATAGTTGCCAATAGAATGATTGTAATATTCAATATCAAGCACCCCACGCTTTTTACTGTGAATTAAATTATTCTGTTAATAACTTAAATTTTATTATAATTTTATTTTGAGGTGATTAACTATTTTGATTGTTTGACCTTTTACTACTGTTATATAAACTCTTTTTAATTGAAAACTAGTTTCTATTTTTTAGTTCGGTTCACTATAAAAGCGTGTTTTTTTAGTTTTTTTAAACTATTATTTATTTTTAATTTTTTAGTTCAAGTAATTTTAAAAGTTTTAGTCGAGAGTGATGAAACCTCGAAACGCCAGCGGTCCATGGATAAATCCAACTCCACGGCACCGAAAAGGGTCAAGACGCAGGGAGGCTGGACGCGGTCTTTCGCCGAAATTGCCAAGGGTCGGCAGATCATTGGCATTATAGACGAGAGCAGCGAAGATGGCAGGATCCCGAAACAACAGTGGAAGTGGAGCGAGGCCGCGCTCGCTACGGTGGCCGTTAAGGTTAAGAAAGACAACCCTGGCCCATCGCCATCTTACACTGATGCAGGGTGGTTCCAGGGCAATGTCAAGCTAATTGCCTGTGACGACGCCAGGTCGGTAAACCTCTATAGGGCCGCCGTCACGCTGATAGGGGTGGTATATCCGGGCGCGCGCCTGGGTTCCAGTGACGCCAGCGGATCCAGCTGACATCCTGGAGCTGCGCCAGGAGTACAACCCGCGACAGTTTTGGAATTCAACCAGAATAAAACCGAGCTTGTTTTCTTCACGAGGAGGTGCAAAGTACCAAATCTTACACCGCCAAGAATTGGGGGTACGTTCTTAGCGTTTAGCGATCAAGTCAAGTATTTGGGAGTCATTCTGGATAGGAAGCTATTATGGAGTGACCATATAGCGGAGCGATCCAAGAAGGCAGCAGCAGAGCTGTTCACCTGCAAAATGGCAATTGGCACCTCCTGGGGATTCTCCCCTAAGGTGACCTACTGGATTTACACAGCCATTGTTTGCCGGGTCTTCCTTATGGTGCCTTGGTCTAGTGGCCTGCACTATCTGAAAGTACCTATCTTAAAATGCTTCAAAAGGTGCAACGGAGTTTGGAGCTCTGCATTACCGGAGCTCTCGGCTCCACTCCAGAGTCCGTTACATACATACATGGATACATATATAGATACAGGCCAAGCTAATAAAAGCGTGTAAAAAAGGGCTCCAGTATGCTGATAAACAATAAAGTTTATCAATAATATTACTAGGTGCGTTCATATAACAGCGTGTGTAAATGGATATAATTTTACACCTTATAAGTTTATATGCTTTCATGAGTCCCCCTATTAAATTGTCAATATTAATATGTATGTTCAAAAGGAACTTAATAATACTAGCTAAAACGTTTTAAAAGTCACTTTAACATTTCAGCATATTGTTTTTATTATGTGCCCAAAAAGTAGCATGGACTTTTCCTTTTGCATTCACTGTTGATTTTAGTGACTGACAAGCGAAAGCAAACATCGTGATCGCACATCGTTAGTGTCTGTGTGAAAATACGAACTCAAATTGCACAATGTGCAACTTTTGGCCGGTTTTGACATAAACTATGTACTTAGACGCAGGGTTTATCGTTGCAACGCCCTTGCAGCAGTAACATGGGTTGGCAGTAACGTGGTTGTGTTGGTATCCTTCTGTTGCATTGCCTTCGTTGCGAAATGTGTGTGTTTATAAATATTGTTATTTACTTTTGTTATTGTTATCTAGTGCCTATCACAGTCTAAATTTTAGGGGCTGATATAGCCATACATACATATTTACGAAAGCGTGTATACATGATTGCCGACATCGTTGTTGGTTTGTATATATTTGTATCCATCCCATTTCGACCAATTTTGAACCCGACCCCTTTAGAATCGGCTGAAAGTTTTTCTTCTTTTTCTAGCTTACGAAAGACGTTTTTCAGAAGTTTTTTCAAATTTTTTCATCCAACTCAAAAAAAGTTATGAATTTTTAAAAAAAACACCGTTTTTGTTTTCAAAATGCTATAACTTTTTCAAAAATTGACCGTTTGGGATCTTTTTTTTTAAAATTTGTTTTTAAATGTACTTTTCGGAAAAAATTCAAAAAAATTTAAAAAATTTTTTTTTGTAATTTTTCAGTTTTTCGAGATTTTTCGAATTTCGCCCTTTTTTTCTCATTAAAAACTTCAATCAATTCTGCAATCATCCCCACTAATCCCGGAGTGGGCCGAGAATTTTTTTTTTTTTTTTTTATTTAATTGAAAAAAAAAACTTTAAAATTGTTTTTGTATTTTTTCCGAAAAGTACATTTAAAAACATATTAAAAAAAAAAAATGATCCCAAACGGTCAATTTTTGAAAAAGTTATAGCATTTTGAAAACAAAAATGGTGTTTTTTTTTAAATTCATAACTTTTTTTGAGTTGGATGAAAAAATTTGAAAAACTTCTGAAAAACGTCTTTCGTAATCTAGAAAAAGAACAAAAACTGTCAGCCAATTCTATCGGGTTCAAAATTGGTCGAAATGGGATGGAATACCCCATATTTAAGGCAATATCTCAAGAAATTGTTGTTGGCAAAATTATACATTTACGGGCCGATTCTGAGCGTTAACGGTAAAATAGTACCCAGAACATTATGTAACCGAAAATCGTTACCAGTTCTTTTATTCGCGATTCTGGCCAAAGTGGAAACGCTGTCATCACCGAAGAACTCACCAATGTCTGTGGTGAAATTTAAGTTGGTTTTCTTCGCTTTATCCATGGCGGAACGATACAAAGTGGCAGCATGCGACAGCTGAATATAAACTTTTTTATTTGATTTGATACATCAACTTCCGGCGCAGTATGATTTTGACATTCGTCCATCGAATTTACAAAAACAAAGTACATGCAATTTTTATTTATGTTTGTAGGTATGTCACCATGCTGCCACCTTGTATGGTTCCGCCATGGCTTTACCGAAAATGTGTCACTCGTAGATACGAGTTTAACGAATAAACGAGACGATGTGTATATATGTACATACATGCATAAGATTTTACATAGTTATATTTTAATTTATTCTGTAAAAGAACATAATGTAAACAAATATATAATATATAGCAAGAGGCAACACTTTTTTACTATTATCTTTACTTATTTGCGCTTACAATTCTTTATTTTTCAGTTTTGCTTTTTTCTAAACAACAGCTGTTGTGTGGTTATTTCGATGTAACCACCTATTTTTGTGGGTAAAAAATTATCCGGCTACTTTCGCGGATAGAATACCAAAACGGAGTAAAAATTTCCATATGATTTCGTTACCGTGGTGAAGAATGTTGTTACCACACTAGAATTGGGGCGTTATTAGGGTGTGTGGGCGAAGGCAACTGGCACCTTCCGATGGAAAGAAAATTAACAAGTTCTTCAGACACTCGTTGTGCACATCAGAAACAATTTGCACATTCATCTATCCAGGGCTGGCTCAAGAGAATTTTGCGCCCTAGGCGAGTTATTAGCTATGTTGGTTGTAGCTATGTTGGCTGTAGCTGGTTGTTTAACCACTGCCGCTAGATGGGTCTCCTAAGCATTATCTAAGCGAGGATAGGCGTTTTTTTCACGCGCAAACCAAACGTATACGCGTGTAAAAAAAAACGGCTATTATTTGCGGCCCCTTTCTCCCGTATTTATAGAAAGAAATTGGAGATCAGAAATATTAAATTCAAGCTTAGTTAGAATAAAACAAAAAAATATTTCTTTTGCATATTAAATATATTTTTTTTTCAACAAAAGGACGAAAATATAACACACAAAAGTATTTTTAATTTTTTTTAGAGTTTACTAAAACTTCATTTTCCGTGGCTTCAACTCAGAGAAAATTGATATAATTTTACTTAAATCTAATTTTTGCGCAATTTTCTGCTCTATTGATAGCAATGCTAAACCGACAAGGTTTTCTTGAATCATGGCCGAACGCAAGTACGTTTCGATTAATTACAGCTTCGAAAAGATACGATCGCCACTCGCAACCGACATTGGTATCGTCAACAAAATACTAAATTGGGCATGAGACCAGACAAGTTGTGTTGTAAAATATAACTTAGGTGAAATTTACATTTTTTTAATGAAACTAAATATAGGGCCCCTACAATTTTTTTTTTTTTTTGCAAAAAGGATTTTTAGTACAAAAGTGTTTATCGAATTTGGTGCCTCCTAGAACTTGGTGCGCTAAGCGGTCGCGTAGTTCGCGTATATGGTAGAGCCGGCCCTCCATCTATCCAGTTCTAAACTGGCATACTGCAAAGGCAAATCCGCGGAGACAGCTCTCCACGCCCTCACCACAAAGTCAGAGAAAGAGATTGACTTTAAGAACTTAACTCTGGTCTTTTTGGACATAGAGGGAGCGTTTAACAACGTCTATCCTCACACCGTACTCGAATTTCTAATTAATTCGGAGCTGAATTGGCAACTTTTAACAAAAGAACCATCCGATCAAGTCTTAAACAATCTTCTGTAGCACGGTATGTTTGCACAGCGCTCCGGCAGGCCGTGTGAAATCTAATAGTGAGCCTCTACAAAGTATCGTCTTTTAGGCAGCCGTTCTTGAACGGAGTGAGCTTCAAACCTTCAAAATGACGGCATTGGACACTGGAGCCCAGATGTGAAGCATGAATGGGAACCGAGTTAGGTTTCTGATTAATTGACTCATTTTGTTTTGTTGATTATTTTATGAGATTTTCCGTTTCATATGCAGTCATGTATTACAACTACTTCATTTTTTTCAGCCATGTGTTCTTGTTTTTTATTTTTTTCCAAAATTTTACTTCATATGCATACATTTGCTTATTTCATATACAGTAACTCATGTGAATAAGTGACATATATCCAAAAAAAATTTAAAGGACTTAAGAATATTACTTTATTGTACTTAAACTGAATGGACTACAAATCTCAATACTCTAAAACGTTCTAAAAATTCGGAAAAAAAATTTAAATTTTTTATGAAAATTCGTCGAATTTTTCAAACATTTTTTAAATATAATTTAGTTTTTGTTATAGATCGTGACAAATTTTTTTATGGGAAATTAGTTAAAATATGAAAATTCTTCGACTTTTTCAAACATTTTTTAAATATAATTTAGTTTTTGTTATAGATCGTGACAAATTTTCTTATGGGAAATTAGTTAAAATAAATTTGCGAAAGCGAAAATTGTAAGAATTGTCCAAAAAGGGGTGTCTACTTATTTATGTGAGTAACTGTACTATGTACATACATATTTTGTATTTATTTGAGTATTTATCCTGGCACTACAATTTTTACAAAATTATTTTATAGTACCAGTCAGGAATGTAAAAGTGAATTACAATAATAATAATAACAATGTCAATTTTTGCTTATATGTGCTATGGCCAGAGCTTCCATCGCAACCCCACTTTCTGATTAAAGTATATGTCAAGTTTGTAGGTAATAAACTAACAAAAACTTCTTGATTTGCTAAAACTAAACGCTCAACAGTTTTATCTAATACGGACTGGACTTTAATTTCAGCACGTGTTTCACCCACATCAATTATATTTGGATAGCATTCTTCCTTAGCTTTTCTTAGACTGTAAAATGATGGATAAACCTTATGGCCTGTCTTGATGCTCCACTTCTGAGTCATTTTGTACCCATGAGTCGTCGACTTGCGCTATCTACGTAGTATGGTAAAGCTTCTACATTGCTCAAGCATCTTGCATCTGGCTCACATGTCATCTTTTTGCCGGATATTTGAGTGGTTTCCTGTGATATTTTTATAATGTTAGCAACATTTCTGTTGCCGGACATACGCGTTGATACTTCTGCCGCATAAAGTAACTCTTCTTTTTCTAGCTTACGAAAGACGTTTTTCAGAAGTTTTTTCAAATTTTTTCATCCAACTCAAAAAAAGTTATGAATTTTTAAAAAAAACACCGTTTTTGTTTTCAAAATGCTATAACTTTTTCAAAAATTGACCGTTTGGGATCTTTTTTTTTTAAATTTGTTTTTAAATGTACTTTTCGGAAAAAATTCAAAAAAATTTAAAAAATTTTTTTTTGTAATTTTTCAGTTTTTCGAGATTTTTCGAATTTCGCCCTTTTTTTCTCATTAAAAACTTCAATCAATTCTGCAATCATCCCCACTAATCCCGGAGTGGGCCGAGAATTTTTTTTTTTTTTTTTTATTTAATTGAAAAAAAAAACTTTAAAATTGTTTTTGTATTTTTTCCGAAAAGTACATTTAAAAACATATTAAAAAAAAAAAAAATGATCCCAAACGGTCAATTTTTGAAAAAGTTATAGCATTTTGAAAACAAAAATGGTGTTTTTTTTAAAATTCATAACTTTTTTTGAGTTGGATGAAAAAATTTGAAAAACTTCTGAAAAACGTCTTTCGTAATCTAGAAAAAGAACAAAAACTGTCAGCCAATTCAATCGGGTTCAAAATTGGTCGAAATGGGATGGAATACCCCATATTTAAGGCAATATCTCAAGAAATTGTTGTTGGCAAAATTATACATTTACGGGCCGATTCTGAGCGTTAACGGTAAAATAGTACCCAGAACATTATGTAACCGAAAATCGTTACCAGTTCTTTTATTCGCGATTCTGGCCAAAGTGGAAACGCTGTCATCACCGAAGAACTCACCAATGTCTGTGGTGAAATTTAAGTTGGTTTTCTTCGCTTTATCCATGGCGGAACGATACAAAGTGGCAGCATGCGACAGCTGAATATAAACTTTTTTATTTGATTTGATACATCAACTTCCGGCGCAGTATGATTTTGACATTCGTCCATCGAATTTACAAAAACAAAGTACATGCAATTTTTATTTATGTTTGTAGGTATGTCACCATGCTGCCACCTTGTATGGTTCCGCCATGGCTTTACCGAAAATGTGTCACTCGTAGATACGAGTTTAACGAATAAATGAGACGATGTGTATATATGTACATACATGCATAAGATTTTACATACATAGTTATATTTTAGTTTATTCTGTAAAAGAACATAATGTAAACAAATATATAATATATAGCAAGAGGCAACACTTTTTTACTATTATCTTTACTTATTTGCGCTTACAATTCTTTATTTTTCAGTTTTGCTTTTTTCTAAACAACAGCTGTTGTGTGGTTATTTCGATGTAACCACCTATTTTTGTGGGTAAAAAATTATCCGGCTACTTTCGCGGATAGAATACCAAAACGGAGTAAAAGTTTCCACATGATTTCGTTACCGTGGTGAAGAATGTTGTTACCACACTAGAATTGGGGCGTTATTAGGGTGTGTGGGCGAAGGCAACTGGCACCTTCCGATGGAAAGAAAATTAACAAGTTCTTCAGACACTCGTTGTGCACATCAGAAACAATTTGCACATTCATCTATCCAGGGCTGGCTCAAGAGAATTTTGCGCCCTAGGCGAGTTATTAGCTATGTTGGTTGTAGCTATGTTGGCTGTAGCTGGTTGTTTAACCACTGCCGCTAGATGGGTCTCCTAAGCATTATCTAAGCGAGGATAGGCGTTTTTTTCACGCGCAAACCAAACGTATACGCGTGTAAAAAAAAACGGCTATTATTTGCGGCCCCTTTCTCCCGTATTTATAGAAAGAAATTGGAGATCAGAAATATTAAATTCAAGCTTAGTTAGAATAAAACAAAAAAATATTTCTTTTGCATATTAAATATATTTTTTTTTCAACAAAAGGACGAAAATATAACACACAAAAGTATTTTTAATTTTTTTTAGAGTTTACTAAAACTTCATTTTCCGTGGCTTCAACTCAGAGAAAATTGATATAATTTTACTTAAATCTAATTTTTGCGCAATTTTCTGCTCTATTGATAGCAATGCTAAACCGACAAGGTTTTCTTGAATCATGGCCGAACGCAAGTACGTTTCGATTAATTACAGCTTCGAAAAGATACGATCGCCACTCGCAACCGACATTGGTATCGTCAACAAAATACTAAATTGGGCATGAGACCAGACAAGTTGTGTTGTAAAATATAACTTAGGTGAAATTTACATTTTTTTAATGAAACTAAATATAGGGCCCCTACAATTTTTTTTTTTTTTTTGCAAAAAGGATTTTTAGTACAAAAGTGTTTATCGAATTTGGTGCCTCCTAGAACTTGGTGCGCTAAGCGGTCGCGTAGTTCGCGTATATGGTAGAGCCGGCCCTCCATCTATCCAGTTCTAAACTGGCATACTGCAAAGGCAAATCCGCGGAGACAGCTCTCCACGCCCTCACCACAAAGTCAGAGAAAGAGATTGACTTTAAGAACTTAACTCTGGTCTTTTTGGACATAGAGGGAGCGTTTAACAACGTCTATCCTCACACCGTACTCGAATTTCTAATTAATTCGGAGCTGAATTGGCAACTTTTAACAAAAGAACCATCCGATCAAGTCTTAAACAATCTTCTGTAGCACGGTATGTTTGCACAGCGCTCCGGCAGGCCGTGTGAAATCTAATAGTGAGCCTCTACAAAGTATCGTCTTTTAGGCAGCCGTTCTTGAACGGAGTGAGCTTCAAACCTTCAAAATGACGGCATTGGACACTGGAGCCCAGATGTGAAGCATGAATGGGAACCGAGTTAGGTTTCTGATTAATTGACTCATTTTGTTTTGTTGATTATTTTATGAGATTTTCCGTTTCATATGCAGTCATGTATTACAACTACTTCATTTTTTTCAGCCATGTGTTCTTGTTTTTTTATTTTTTTCCAAAATTTTACTTCATATGCATACATTTGCTTATTTCATATACAGTAACTCATGTGAATAAGTGACATATATCCAAAAAAAATTTAAAGGACTTAAGAATATTACTTTATTGTACTTAAACTGAATGGACTACAAATCTCAATACTCTAAAACGTTCTAAAAATTCGGAAAAAAAATTTAAATTTTTTATGAAAATTCGTCGAATTTTTCAAACATTTTTTAAATATAATTTAGTTTTTGTTATAGATCGTGACAAATTTTTTTATGGGAAATTAGTTAAAATATGAAAATTCTTCGACTTTTTCAAACATTTTTTAAATATAATTTAGTTTTTGTTATAGATCGTGACAAATTTTCTTATGGGAAATTAGTTAAAATAAATTTGCGAAAGCGAAAATTGTAAGAATTGTCCAAAAAGGGGTGTCTACTTATTTATGTGAGTAACTGTACTATGTACATACATATTTTGTATTTATTTGAGTATTTATCCTGGCACTACAATTTTTACAAAATTATTTTATAGTACCAGTCAGGAATGTAAAAGTGAATTACAATAATAATAATAACAATGTCAATTTTTGCTTATATGTGCTATGGCCAGAGCTTCCATCGCAACCCCACTTTCTGATTAAAGTATATGTCAAGTTTGTAGGTAATAAACTAACAAAAACTTCTTGATTTGCTAAAACTAAACGCTCAACAGTTTTATCTAATACGGACTGGACTTTAATTTCAGCACGTGTTTCACCCACATCAATTATATTTGGATAGCATTCTACCTTAGCTTTTCTTAGACTGTAAAATGATGGATAAACCTTATGGCCTGTCTTGATGCTCCACTTCCGAGTCATTTTGTACCCATGAGTCGTCGACTTGCGCTATCTACGTAGTATGGTAAAGCTTCTACATTGCTCAAGCATCTTGCATCTGGCTCACATGTCATCTTTTTGCCGGATATTTGAGTGGTTTCCTGTGATATTTTTATAATGTTAGCAACATTTCTGTTGCCGGACATACGCGTTGATACTTCTGCCGCATAAAGTAACTCACCAGGACTTCTAGATTGCAAGAGGTCATCCACTCAACGCCGTTTGGTTTTTTCACTGCAGCTAACAAAGTCCTTCTCTTGTGTTCCGGGGCCGGGGTTACCTGAAAAAGTGGTTAGTTGGTCTGATGGCAACTTTGAATCCACCGTTATTGTAAATGTGAAGTCTGGACCCGAAAGCCACTCCGAGTTTTTATTCAAAAATCGCTCCTTATGTCTTCCTGAAGTGATCCACTTTTGATCCAGCTTCGACGAATATGCCGATATTTGTAAGCTTAAACTTTAAATAAAAAAATAAAATAAAAATATCTGGTTTCCTTCCAATGTTGAACCCAAATGTCAAAAAACTCCGTTCTTAGTACGGTTATAACTAAACTGCTTTGTGTTGTTGATTTTCCGACAGGGTGAATAGTTGATGATTGTTGTGCTGCCATCTTAAGTGTCGTTGATCGTTCTGATTTGTTATCAGTTGTGCAGTATTTATATTACATTCAGGTATTGTCGTAGATGCTACCAAATGGGGTTGCTTTTTTTAGCGTTCCTGTGTGGTTATATTTGCATTAGGATTGCTTTGTATGTACCTGTTTTATGCCTTATTGACTGGTGCGGTAGGTTGTGGCAGGTTGAAGTCAGTGATCTTCGCCTTTTTGCTTTTGGTGTGCTCTTGTTGACCTTGCGCGTTTTTTTTGTGTGTTTTATGGCTACGTGTTTGTTCCCTGTACCTGGGAATTGGTTTTGCTGTTTGTAGATCAGCTTTAAAGGTTCAAATATCTCGTCGGAGCTGGTACGTACATACATCCTATTTTATATGTAGAGATAACTAAATCTACAAAAAAAAAATAAATTTAAAATAGATGTGCAAAGAATTCGCAATGGTTTTTTTCTTTCGACTATTAGAGAATACTTGCGACTATAACATATGTAATGTATGTAACTTTTTTGTCCCTAAAGTTAAAAATATAGAGAAAAAATACCTTTTCTTCTTAATAACGGAATGTTAAATATATTGAAAATACTCTAATTGCGAAAGAATTACTATTAAAAAATTTTACTTACCTTCGTGCTTAGAATCCATAAAAAAATTATATAAAAGTGTTCACTTAAAAGAAATATGAAGCTCAATATTCAACAAGAATTTTGCAAATTAATCAATGCTTTTTACGGCCACTCCTGCCTTCTTACTTCAATTACTCAATATATATGAGCAAAAATATCAAAAAAAAAAAACACAAATCCCGTTATTTTGTTTGTTTTCTTTCATTTCTCATTACACTTTTCTTGGAATAAGGACTTTGTTTTTGTTCAGCTAGCTTGTTCTACACGAAACACTGTGCAGCGGTCCAAAACCTCATACTTTTGAGGTAGCCCTAGTAACCGGTGCTAACATTTTTATAAGTTTTCTTCCACTTGGATTTTTATTGCTTACCGATCGCACGCAGCCGTCCTGTTCCAGATTTTATAAGGTAACCTGTAATTACATATATGTACATATATTAAAGAAAAATTTATAATTATTAAAGAGCAACTTTATACTTAAAATTAATACCAACCTTTTTATTATTTTCGTTCCATTGAAACTTGACCGGTCAAACTTTATGAGTTTTTGGTTCGCGTCAAGACATTTGGTCCTTAAAACGCCTTATAAATTGCAATTCCAGCACTAGTGGAAATCCTTGCGAGCCAACCCTGAATTTACCATCCAGTTCAAACGAATTACCAGCGGCTGATTTCTTTAAATCGAGGCGTAACAGCAGCATTTTCATCGATGTACACAATCCACGACAACTAGAATAAAATTAAAAGTAAGTGGTATTAATATATCAGTGCGCACATAAATAGATTTATATAAATAACTAGAAGACCCGGAAGACGTTGTCCTGCCCTAAATTTGGCCTATCTGCATACATTTTAATAAGCTTTTTCCGTCTGACTCTGCCCCCCCCCCCCCCCCCCCCCTCTTCACTTTTTCCTAATCCTTTTATTCACTCCTCCCTCCGTCTTTTTCGCTTCATCTATCTCCATCTTCGTCTCATTCTATCTCTTTCTCAATCTCCTTCTCTCTTTTCTCTTCTCTCAATTTCTTCTCATTCTTCTGCATCCCTTATTGCCCGTCCCAGAGGGTGGTATGTATTTTATTCCAGTCCCAGTCCCACTCCGAGTCTCAGTCGCAATCCTAGTCGTAATCCCAGTCCCAGTCCGTCTATGGATAATATATTACTCTGTACTAAAGCACTCATCAAAAGCTTTCATTTGATATCCACATTCTATAAACACATTCTACGGGTACCCGGGTCCACGTTTTGGCCTATATCTCGAGACCCTACTCACCCTGTCACCTATCCTATATATTACAAGTTAGATCAAACTACACACGGGTGCAAAACAAATTCAAAATCGGTTCAGTAGTTCATTGGCCTCAAACATAGTGACAAGTGTTTTTTATATATTAAGATTAAATAGTAAGGTGAAAACATTTTTTTTGTGAAAATTAAAAGGTGAAACGAGTGTTTTTGTGATTTTAAAGAAAACATTTTTACAAGTAACCCTTTTGATCATCAGGTATTTCCCCCCACCAGTGGTAAGGAATAATTGACACGGCTTAAGTGTCCTCAGTGTCACACGCACACACGTACTTGTACAAATCAGTGTTTGGGAGTGATAGAGAAGCGTACGTAATTTTCTTTTTAGGATTAAGTAATCCAAGTTAAGCTGGAGACATTGGTGCTTTATCGGTAACCGTATCGGTAACCTTATAACAGCTGATTCGACCAATCTTATGAGAATCAATGCAATCGATTATTGGTGCCGCTAAGGTCGTAACCGTATCGTAGCCAACCAATTGGGTTTTGGTTTACCGTCGTAACGATAAACAGCTGATTACGTTAGGGATACGACTACAGCGATACGACAAACGGCACCAATGACTCCAGCTTTACTTTTGAGTTTAAAAGTGACTTGCTCTTCATATTATATTCACTTCCCACAACAACAATACTGCGCCGCGGTGGTCATAGCCCCACTTTAATTACAATTTGTACGGCAGAATATTTTTTCACACAAAATCACTCCACCGTTTCCATCAGGCATGCTTAACCAACGAAGCGATATCATTTCGTTACGAATGTTAATAAACGAAACAAAGTCATTTCGTTTCGTTTATGGACGTTAAGAACGTCAAATTAACGAAATGATTTTGTTTCGTGTTCTGCCATATCAAAACGATTGATGGCGGAGTCATTAAAGGTGAAAGCTTTAGCCAAGCTGATTGCAATTTTTCTCATGAATTTTGACAGTACGAACATTTCGCAGAGTATTTTTGACATTACCACCAACGAATTACACAAACAAATTACATGGAGTTTGTGTGTGTATGTCCGCTCGCTATAGCATTGCCAGCACAATTCAAACATAAAGTATCATGTTTTTGTTAACGTTTTTAACATTAGCGAAAGCTTTTCGTTTCGGTTAAAAACGAGACACAATTTATCTTAATAATTCCTTTATCGGTAATATTTCGAAGTGTTTCAACGGAAACGGTGGAAATTTTTGATAAACGATTAGCTTAACGTTAAGGTGCATCCCTGGTTTCTATTTTCATTTTTTTCGGTAATTCAGTTTTACAAAACTTTTGAATATTTTGCAAAATAATATACATACAAGTGATTTAGTGAACATAGCAAAAATTTTGTTCATAAGTAAATTGCAGTGTTTTTATACAAATAGCCCCTTTTGACTATCATGTATTACCCCCCACAAGAGGTAAGGAGTACCTGACACAGCTTAAGGGTTTTCAGAGTTACACACACTCACACATTGTACAATTATTGTTGTTGGAATAAGCACAATACGAGTTGCAAGCAGTTTCTTGCGGAGATCACCTAAATCCCATTTTCTCGTTACTTGCACTTTTTTTCTTCTCGCTACTTGTACTTACGCTTTAACATTCCACAAACAACAACTCTACACTGTGGGCATAACTTCGCTTATTTTCCATTCGAATCTTAGCATTTGAAATTACAAAAAGCTTTTTCACAAAATCACTTCACGTTATTAAATTAAGTACTTTTCAAAGAAACAAAATTAATTTTGGGAGACTAGCTTTGGAAGATTATTCCCATAACCTTAGTGCTTGCAGTAATGCACACGTACATAATTCAAGTTTGGTTGGCGAGCAATAATTTTTATACCTTTCATGAAAATGAAATGGTATATTAATTTCGTCACGAAACCCAAAATTGTCAGTCCTTAAAGGAAAATAGATAGACCCACCATTAATATACCGAAATAATCAGGTTGAAGAGCTGAGTTGTTTTAGCCATGTCCGTCTGTCTGTTTGTATGCAAACTAGTCCCTCAATTTTTGAGATATCTTGATAAAATTTGGTGAGCGGGTGTATTTGGGTGTCCGATTAGACATTTGTCGGAACCGGCCGGATCGGACCACTATAGCATATATCCTCCATACAACCGATTTTTCAGAAAAAGAGGATTTTTGTACTATCTTTCTCAATTTAACAGATTGAAGCTTCAAATTTCACCATATATTTTCGTATATTGCACATATTGTTGCCTGAAAAAATTAATGAGATCGGTCGTATATATAGTATATATCCTCCACAACCGATTGATCAGATAAGAAACTTTTCGTAATTACTGCCCTATTTTAAGAGCTAGAGGCTTCAAATTTCAACGAATGCTTACGTATATAGCATATACTGCTGTCTGAAAAAATCGTAGAGATCGGTTGTATATATAGCATATATCTCATACAACTGATTGTTCAGATAAGAAACTTTTCGCAATTTCTACCCCATTTTAACAGCTATAAGCTTCAAATTACACCGATTGCTTACGTATATAGTATATATTGTTGTGTCAAAAAATCATAGAGATCGGTGATATATATAATATATATATGATGGTATATGTAGTATATATATATATAGTATATATATATTTTTTTTTGTGATTTCGGCCCCATTTTAACAGCCAGAAGCTTCAAATTTCACCAAATGCTTACGTGTATAGTATATATTGTTGTCTGAAAAAATCATTGAGATCGGTGGTATACATAGTATATATCTCATACAACCCGTTGTTTAGATAAGAAACTTTTCGCAATTTCTACCCCATTATAACAGCTATAAGCTTCAAATTACACCGATTGCTTACGTATATAGTATATATTGTTGTGTCAAAAAATCATAGAGATCGGTGATATATATAATATAGTATATGATGGTATATATAGTATATATATAGTATATATATATTTTTTTTTGCGATTTCGGCCCCACTTTAACAGCTAGAAGCTTCAACTTTCACCAAATGCTTACGTGTATAGCATATATTGATGTCTGAAAAAATCATTGAGATCGGTGGTATATATATTATATACCCCAAATAACTGTAATTTTTGCCCCTTTTTTACGGCTAGAAGCTTCAAAATTCATCAAATTTCATCAAATAGTTACGTTTACGTGATTTGTAGTCATAGTTTTTACACGCAGACCACAAAAAACCCGAAACTTTGCATCCTCACACAAAGTACCTACCTGTTTTTATACTCAGCTGAGCAGAGCTCACAGAGTATATTAACTTTGATTGGATAACGGTTGGTTGTACAGGTATAAAGGAATCGAGATAGATATAGACTTCCATATATCTAAATCATCAGTATCGAAAAAAAATTCGATTGAACCATGTCCGTCCGTCCGTCTGTCCGTTAACACGATAACTAGAGTAAATTTTGAGGTATCTTGATGAAATTTGGTATGTAGATTCCTGGGCACTCATTTCAGATCGCTATTTAAAATGAATGATATCGGACTATACCCACGCCCACTTTTTCGATATCGAAAATTTCGAAAAATGGGAAAAGTGCGATAATTCATTACCAAATACGGATTAAGCGATGAAACTTGGTAAGTGAGTTGAACTTATGGCGCAAAATAGAAAAATAGTAAAATTTTGGACAATGGGAGTGGCACCGCCCACTTTTAAAAGAAGGTAATTTAGAAGTTTTGCAAGTTGTAATTTGGCAGTCGTTGAAGATATCATGATGAAATTTGGCAGAAACGTTACTGTTATTACTATATATATGCTTAATAAAAATTTGCAAAATCGGAGAACGACCCGCCCCTTTTTAAAAAAAAAAATTTTTTAAGTCAAATTTTAAAAGAAAAGTTAATATCTTTACAGTATATAAGTAAATTATGTCAACATTCAACTCCAGTAAAGATATGGTGCAACAAAATACAAAAAATAAAATAAAATTTCAAAATGGGCGTGGCTCCGCCCTTTTTCATTTAATTTGTTTAGGATACTTTTAATGCCTTGTCGAACAAAAATTTACCAATCCTTGTGAAATTTGGTAGAGGCTTAGATTCTAGGACGATAACTGTTTTTTGTGAAAAAGGGCGAAATCGGTTGAAGCCACGCCCAGTTTTTATACACAGTCGACCGTCTGTCCTTCCGCTCTGCCGGTAACACGATAACTTGAGCAAAAATCGATATATCTTTACTAAACTCAGTTCACGTACTTATCTGAACTCACTTTGTATTGGTTTAAAAAATGGCCGAAATCCGACTATGACCGCGATATCGAAAATTTCGAAAAATGAAAAAAATGCCATAATTATATACCAAATACGAAAAAAGTGATGAAACATGGTAGTTGTATTGGTCTATTGACGCAAAATATAACTTTAGAAAAAAACTTGGTAAAATGGGTGTGACACCTACCATATTAAGTAGAAGAAAATGAAAAAGTTTTGCAGGGCGAAATCAAAAGCCCTTGGAATCTTGGAAGGAATACTGTTCGTGGTATTACATATATAAATAAATTAGCGGTACCCGACAGATGATGTTCTGGGTCACCCTGGTCAACATTTTGGTCGATATCTGGAAAACGCCTTCACATATACAACTACCACCACTCCTTCTTAAAACCCTCATTAATACCTTTAATTTAATACCCATATCGTACAAACACATTCTAGAGTCACCCCTGGTCCACGTTTATGGCGATATCTCGAAAAGGCGTCCACATATAGAACTATGGCCCACTCTCTTTTAAAATACTAATTAACACCTTTCATTTGATACCCGTATCGTACAAAAAAATTCTAGAGTCACCCCTGGTCCACCTTTATGGCGATATCTCGAAAATGATTCCACCTATGGAACTAAGGATTACTCCCTTTTAAAATACTCATTAACACCTTTCATTTGATACCCATATCGTACAAACAAATTCTAGAGTCACCCCTGGCCCACCTTTATGGCGATATCTCGAAAATGATTCCACCTATAGAACTAAGGCCCACTCCCTTTTAAAATACTCATTAACACCTTTCATTTGATACGCATATCGTACAAACAAATTCTAGAGTCACCCCTGGCCCACCTTTATGGCGATATCTCGAAAATGATTCCACCTATAGAACTAAGGCCCACTCCCTTTAAAAATACTCATAAACACCTTTCATTTAACACCCATATCGTACAAAAAAATTCTATAGTCACCCCTGGCCCACCTTTATGGCGATATCGCGAAAAGGCGTCCACCTATACAACTAAGGCCCACTCCCTTTTAAAATACTCATTAACACCTTTCATTTGATACCCATATCGTACAAAAAAATTCTAGAGTCACCCTTGGCCCACCTTTATGGCGATATCTCGAAAAGGCGTCCACCTATAGAACTAAGGCCCACTCCCTTTTAAAATACTCATTAATACCTTTCATTTGATACCAATATTGTACAAACGCATTCTAGAGTTAACCGTGGTCCACCTTTATAACGATATTCCGAAAAGGCGTCCACATATAGAACTAAGGCCCACTCCCTTTTAAAATACTCATTAACACCTTTCATTTGATACCCATATCGTACAAACAAATTCTAGAGTCAGGCCTGGTCCACCTTTAGGGCGATATCCCTGAATGGCGTCCATCTGTAGAACTATGGCCCACTTCCTTTAAAATACTCTTTAATACCTTCATTTGATACACATGTCATAAAAACACATTCCAGGGTTACCCTAGGTTCTTTTTACTACATGGTGATTTTCCCTTATTTTGTCTCCACAGCTCTCAACTGAACAGCCGAAGACAGTTCCGTTCTTACTTGTTTTTTTTTTAACATAATAACACATACATATACACACATGTAAAATTTAACATAACAGTCCATTTTTCACACCCCTAAAAACGTTTATTTTCGTGGATTTTTTCTTCCAATAAATTTATAAAATAAAATCATTTTAACAGATTTACGATTTCTCGATATATTGGTGGTTATTGCTGTTTAATAGATATATTATAAAACGGGTTACCTCGATACAGATTCTGTCTCTGTCAAAATAAATTTCGTAGCAAAATTTATAACAACAAAAAGCTTGGCGCATTTCAAATTATTTCAATTTTTTCAAAGCATTTAAAGTAAAAATGGAATTATTCAACCGCCTAGCAGACACGGTAATTGAATTCGACATCGAATCCTTAAGCAAACCCACAAGCGACCACTCCAAAAATTCGCTGAAAATTCAGCAGCATTAGTTGAAGTCCATGTGGGAGAAAGCCAAAGCTGCTTTCGAAGCTCTGCTAGTGGCCGAGGACACTAGCGCTAAAGACATTACCGCAATTAAAAGGAAAAATAAATCATGCTATTCCGTTTTTGTGCGGTGCATGACGAAAATAAATGACCTGGCGGAAAAGTTGGAGAAGGTAGAGGAGGAAAGTGAAACCTCCTTCGCTCCACGCAACTTAAATTTACCACCGTGTGGAGGTTTACGCCGATCCCTTAATCGGCGGCGGCGGAGCAGGCTCTATTATATACCGGCGGCGGCGGCGTGTGCGGCGCGCCGGCGTACGCCGGTGTTCTTACTTTAAAAAGCTTGATTTTTCGATTTAAAAAAATAGGTTTGCTTGTATGTATTTAAGGAAATCAACGTGTTGGCCATTTCGGAAAGATCCGATGCTTTTGCCTCAAGATCTCGCAGACTGTTCAAACATTTTTAGGAGTAGCTCATTGCGGAGGGACTGTCCCTCGTTCACTTGCTCCAGAGAGGCTTCGAACCTAGCCCCGGTCTTTGGAATTGGTACTGCTGCGTCTGCTGAAAAGAAATAGAGATACATAAAATAGTCACACTTTTGTCTGCATATCCCGTGCAAAACGTAGTTTCACCTAGGGTTAACTCCTAATAATCGTCGCGAACACAAATTCTTTAAATCATTTGTGGCTCCTTGGCGGCCACGCACAAAGTTGACTTACGGTTGCTATTAATGGTTTTTTCGGCTGTTTTTAAGAGCTACAATACTACGATGGGTGAACAGTAGCAATCCCGACCACCAGTCGCTACCAGGTCTTCTGACCCTCACACCATATGCCAGCACAGAAGCTGTAGGACTGCGACTTCGAACTCATACCTTCGTCGACGTCATTTTCCTAGAAGCTCTAGGTGTAGCTGCCAAGACTTTCCAACGGATGCTTTTGCCGAGCTACACCAGAGAAACAAATTGAAACGTTAGGGAGTTCGGCCAAGGATGCCGTCATTGCGTGATGGGTGAAAATCGTATAATCCTCGGCGCATCTATATAATTAAAATTTTACAAGGACCCTGGATAAAATTTTTAAAATGTAGACCAGAGTTTCTAGACGTTTGTGTTCACATCATTGATTTCAATAGTCTTCGTTGAATCAAAACGATATTTTAGAATGAAAGTCGACCGATTTTAAGTTGAATGATGTTTACTGCTGCCTAATGATATAAGAGCTCATTATGGATGACCGCGTAGCTTCAGTTTTCAGACTAGTTCGACTGTCCACTTCGTTAGGGTAGTTTCACACACGGTCATTTTTTCCACTGTCTTGGGAAAGCTTTTGCTTCACCACTTTGAGTGTTCTTGCGAAGGACAAAGCCTCACCTGGTAAATACGTATATGTGCCTACGTATTCACATTTGTAAAAGGAGCCGTAACGTGTAGGTGATATTTAAACTTGGTTGATAGGCTATAATCAATGTAATTAACTCCAATAGGGCCGCCAAATTTATGTCAAAGCGGGAGACTTGGGTGTTGAAGGATGAAGTATTAAAATACAAAATTAACATTTCAGACGTTATTGCATAGTTTCGCAAATAAACAACAGATGTTTGAATGTAAGCCCAAGTGATTTTTCAAACCCTTCTCATACGTGTTTTTTTAAATAACTTTTGAACAGTTAGAAAGAGTTAAATTTCGTAATTAGTTTCTTATAACTGACAGTGATGCGCGTCCGTTGATACCACTTTCGACTATATCCGACCAATTTTGGACTTGAACAATAAATGGCCTTGGACAGTCTTAAACGAGTAGAAAATATAGTACCGCGCCGATATTTTTGACATTCGGCGGCGGCATGAGAAAAACGACCCTAATCGGCGGCGGCGGCGGCGTCTGTCGGCGGCGTATATCTCTACCACCGTGTGATATCGATGTATTCAAAGGTGATTATGTGTCATGGCCAACTTTTCGTGACATGTTGACGGCCATTTATATTCTAAATAAGCACCTGTCGCCAATTCAAAAGCTCTATTACCTTATCCAAAAGACACAAGGTGAAGCTCGCGAAATTGTCAAGAAGTGCGAATTGACAAATGATGGTTTTAATGTAGCCTGGAAAAATTTGTGTGACAGGTACGAGAACAAAAGAATCTTAGTCAACACCCAACTAAAAATTCCTTTCAATCTCCATGCAGTTGAAACTGAATGCGGCGCGTGCATTAAACGTTTACAGAGGGATATTAATAATTTTATATCCTCATTAGAGAGTCATCGTATTGACATTTCTATTTGGGATCCGATAATCACATACCTCTGTTCAACAAAGCTACCTGATGTTACCTTGTCCTTATGGGAACATTCAGTAGAAAATAAAACAGAAACGTCCAAGTGGGCGGATATGGATCGATTCCTTTCAAATAGGTTCCAAACTTAGAATTGGTTTCAGGTTTAAGAGGAATCTAGCCTTCAAAGCCGCCAAAAGGTCAAAGCAAGAAGCATTCCTCTCAACCACCGCCTAAAAAGTTAGGGTCATTCCAAAGAACCATCGCCAAATACGCATGTAAAATGTGCAAAAACAGCGACCACAAAATCCACACATTTTAAAAATTCAGAAATTTGACACCATCTGAAAGGGTTTCCTTTTTCAAACGTAACAACTGCTGTTTGAACTGTCTCTCTTCGGGGCATTCCATGTCAAAATATACAAGCTCACACAATTGCGGCACGTGCCATACCCGACACCCTTCCCTTCTGCATTTGCAGACAGCTCAAACGAAGCATGCTCCGGCGAAAGCAGCAGTAGAATCATTGGATATTTCGGCGTCTACGTCGAAACAAGCCCGACTATGCCACAGTTCGGAAAAAACAAAAGTTTCAGGAGAAACAATATGAAATCAAATTTCGCTAATACTAGTAGAGGTGTATTACTTGGAACGGCTCGTGTAACCATTCGCTATAACGGTACAGATTTTTCGGCAAGAGCCCTCATAGATTCCGGCTCAATTCTCTTTCATTACAGAAAGACTCAGACGCAGAATCAACCTGCCAACTAGGAAAATGCATGCTCAAGTTTCGGGCATCAATAATTCAATCTCTGCGCAGGTAAAAGAGGCATGTGCCATAGAACTGCGGTCACCAGTTGACCCACTTATATCAATTGGTGTTATTGTGTTAGTTTTACCACAATTGACAGGTAATTTACCCACACATGACGTCAGTTCACTAACACAACAGGCATTCCCTGACTTTGTACTGGCGGACAAACAATTCTTTGTCAATGAACAAGTCGATCTTGTTCTGGGCGGAGACATCTACCCGCAAATAACCTTAGGCGGGATTAAGAAAAACATTCTAAGTACACTTTTAGCCCAAAAAACAGTTTTCGGTTGGATACTGACTGGTCGTGCTGATGCAGCCAGCCCAACTAATCATAATCGAACTTCGTTTTTATATGAAGTGGCTTTAAGCCGGTGTCATTGGTGCCGTATGTCGTATCGCTATATCCGTATCCCTAACGTAATCAGCTGTTTATTGTTACGACGGTAAACCAAACCAAAACCCAATTGGTTGGCTACGATACGGTTACGACCTTAGCGGTACCAATAAACGATTGCATTGATTCTCATAAGGTTGGTCGAATCAGCTGTTATAAGGTTACCGATACGGTTACCGATACGGTTACAAATAAGGCACCAATGTCTCCACCTTTAGACAGTCAGTTTAGGTTATTCTGGGAAATTGAGGACATATCCAAGGCAAAATCCAACACAGTAGAAGAAAAAATGTGCGAAGAACGAGCGCACAACGCAGCGAAACTCAGAAGGAAGATACATCGTGTCCCTTCCTTTCAGAGCGGAATTTCCTGCAGATATTTGCCTGGGGCCCTCATTGAAAATCGCATGCTCTCAATTTTATAAAATTGAGACGCGACTTAGAAAAAACACAGAGTTGCAAAAAGAATATAATGGGGTACTTATGGAGTACGAGAAAATGGGTCATATGTCGAAAATAACGTCAATACAACAGCTGACAAATGTTTACTGCCTCGGCTTCAAGTTCTAATGGCGTCAGTCTGAACGATATTCTTCTCCCAGGCCCAGTGCTTCAGTCGGATTTACCGACGTTAATTCTTCGCTGGAGACTTTTCAAATATGTTTTCAACAGCGATATTGAAAAAATGTATAGGCAAATCCTAGTAGAGCCTAACCATGCAAAGTACCAACGAATAGTCTTCCGCTCAAGCCCAGATGAACCAATCAGTCTCTACGACCTTAAAACGGTTACTTTTGGTATAAACTGTGCTCCTTATTTAGCAATAAGGACTTTACTCCAAATGGCTGATGACTTACAAAGTTCTCATCCAATTGCCTCTAACATTTTGAGAAAAAATATGTACGTAGATGACGTGCTTTCCGGTGGTCATACTATTGCCTCCGCGGTAAAGGCAAGAAATGAAGTTTTAGGGGTATTGAAATCAGCCGGTTTTCCTTTACGTAAATAGACCTTGAATAGTAACGAAGTATTGAAAGGCATTCCAAAAGCTCATCTACTGAGCGAAGATTTTCTAGAATTCGAGGATTCCAGTAGCGTGAAAGCTCTTGGTATTACGTGGAATGCACATTCTGACCAATTCTACTTTATAGCGAAGTCAATAGAAGAAGATTCCACTTTCACCAAAAGAACAGTCTTATCAACTATAGCGAAACTCTTCGATCCATTAGGGTGGCTAGCTCCTACAATTATTGTCGCAAAAATTATTTTGCAAAATATATGGCTAGAGGGTACTGGTTGGGATGAAACGTTATCTCCTTCCACATTAGACAAATGGCACAATTTTACCAGAACATACAAGGAAATCTACCAGATACGAATTCCTCGATGGGTATTTTATTCTCCAACTGAAAAGGTCGAGATTCACGGTTTCTGTGATGCATCTGAAAAGGCATATGCCGCAGCAGTCTACTTGCGCGAGGAAAGAGATGACGGCATACTTACCAACCTACTTTTAGCAAAAACGAGAGTGGCTCCAGTGAAAACCATTTCGCTCCCAAGACTGGAACTTTGCGGGGCGGTACTACTAGCCGAAATCATCGAATCGATATCCAAAAATGTGGACTTCGGCCACCTTACGATAAATCTTTGGACTGATTCGACGATCGTACTGGCTTGGATACGCAAACCACCCTGTTCATGGTGTACCTTTGTATCTCATCGAGTCACAAAAATCATAGACAAAGTAGGAAATTCGACTTGGTATCACGTGGATTCAGCTACAAATCCAGCAGACTCAGCGAGCAGAGGCGTTTTAGCTCAGGAGTTGATCAACAACACTCTATGGTGGCAGGAACCTTCTTGGCTACAAGAAGATAAGGAAAAATGGCTAACCCAGGAAACGGTCATCACAACATACGTTGAGGAAAAACGAGTGCAGGCTCATGCAGCAACAATTAAAGACAACATTAGTGATATTCTTGACAGGTTTTCCAGTCTTTCGCGAGCTTTGAGTGAAATATCGTATATTTTGAAATTCATTCAATGAACCCATCCGAAAACAAGAGCTTCTAGCCAGCCGGACTCTTGCCTAATTTCATCCCATGATATTAAAACAACGACGACCCGCCTGGTAAAACTCGCTCAGAAGCAACATTACGGATCAGAGATCACGAAATTGAAAGCCAAAGTATCATTGAGTCTAAAAGCGAAATACTCTTTCCTTGATAAAAACGAACTATTGAGGGTTGGCGGGCGACTCGGCGCATCCCAAGATATGCCTTTTCCTGAGCGCCATCCAATAATGCTACCATACAATTGTAGGTTCACACGTCTATTTGTCCAGTTTGTTCATAAGGATTCTCTCCACGGTGAAAACCAACTCATGCTGCGTATTATTCGAACGCAGTACTGGATTATAAAAGTGAAAACCCTGATTAGGTCAATCATTCACAATTGCAAAATATTGCCAATCCATAAGAGGCTCGCTCAAAGTCAGCTTATGGGCATTCTTCCCCAGGAGCGAATGACTTTCTCGCGCGCATTTAATAATACCGGAGTGGACTTCACATGCCCTTTCGATATTAAAAGTTATAGGGGCGCGGGTGTCGCATTTCCAAAGGTTACGCTTTTCTGTTCGTGTGCTTTTCGACTAAGGCCATCCACTTAGAGGTCACTAGCGACTTGAGCACCTCATTCTTTGAAGCAGCCTTTGCTCGATTCGTAGCCAGACGTGGATGTCCCAGAAATGTGTACTCGGACAACGGGACCAATTTCGTGTCACGCGCATTTAAGGCGGAATTTAAAGCCTTTCTGGCTGACGCACGCACTCAAACGATTTCCAAACATTTCCATGAGGCGAAAAAAAAAATAAAATATAAAAAAATTCTATGGTTCAGCCTAATGCATGCACGTCAAAGGTTTGTCTTGTCCCTTTAAAAGTGAAAAAAGGTGCCGAACATATTTTAGCAACTTAAACTAATAATATTTTTTCACCCTTTAACTTCACTTCTTTCGGGGTTTTTTTCGGCTCTTGGCCTAAGGGACTGCCTGTTTGGTAGTCACACACCATTAACATATGTACAAACATACATACCAAGTACATACACATCGGACTGATCAGGAAAATCTACTTTTTTTTAGAAAACACAATTTATTTTTTTGCAAGTGCAAAATATTTATTTTTTTTTGGGGCCACACACTCTACAAACGTATTCACCTAGCTTAAGCCGTTTTATTTGCCTAAAACTGCACTATAAGGGTGACCTCAAAAATTCACATTTTTCTGTCGCTTTTCTTTCGCGAAGTGTATTGGAGGATGGGAAAAGGATATCACAATGATAAAGGCAGCGTCACTCAAGAAATATTTATCCGCTACCAATTCCATTGAATTCACCCTTTTTCGTCATTTATAAACCGCACACAATAAAAAAAAAAAATTTTTTCACATTTGGAACACCCTAACGTAGGAGCAAGCTAAACTCTAGAATTACCTATTTTAGTTTTACTGGTCGTTCCAGTCATACCTTTTGTTAAAACAAAAAAAAAAGGGGGAATTAACAAGCAAAAAAAAACACCCTAACACACAAGTGCCGTAGGAACACGCCATTTCATTTTCACTATGCACAACAACAAAACTAAATCACACCACCGCCACTTGTTGTATTTTTAACAAAAACAATGGCCTTACAGGCTCTTTTACTTGCTTGAGGAATTAATTTTGCCTTAATTAAAGGCGCACATTTTTACACTTTCCTCATATTATTTCTTTTTTTATATTTTCACTATCACTATCACTCACGACTCTTATTTTTTTTTTTGTAATTCCCGTGGAAAACCAAATTCAGAAACGGGAAAATCACTCTCACACGTAAAAATACTGAACCGACACGTTTCACTTTTAATCAAAAACTGCCGGCTTTATCATTATAGGGATATGAATATGCTATCGAATATGTACTAAATTCGATACATTTGCATGGTCGTATAGGCACTGGATACGATAAATTTTTTCGTCAAACGTTAAGCGGGAGTCACTGGTGCCGTATGTCGTATCGCTGTAGTCGTATCCCTAACGTAATCAGCTGTTTATCGTTACGGCAGAAAACCAAAAACCAATTGGCTGGCTACGATACGGTTACGGCCTTAGCGGCACCAATAATCGATTGCATTGATTCTCATAAGGTTGGTCGAATCAGCTGTTATAAGGTTACCGATACGGTTACCGATAAAGGACCAAAGTCTGCAGCTTTATGGTCACTGACCATAAGATTGACCAAGAATTGGGTGCACATCAAAATAAATGTATATAGCTGAATGAATGGCATGTGTGGGTGATTTTCTAGGGCATTTTTCCTTTCTATTCTCTTTCTTCGTCGGTTTTGAGTTGTCGGCGCCAGGATATCATTTGTTAGCCAAATGAACGTGTTCGACAATAGCTCAATATCGATTTTACTAGCAAATTAGTTAACCCTGCTTCCATCAACCACCAATAAGAGAGTCAAACATGCAAATATTGCTCGCCATCAAAAAACAAACAAAAAAACAGTAAATCGCTGCAATGGGAAAATTATTATTTACAGAAATGACGCGATTCACCACCATTCGCAAAAGGGCTGAAGCAAACCATTGCGCATTGGTATGTCGTGTATGCGGTTACCGGCACCCGCTTAGAGTATGCCCAGTTTTTTGGGCGAAAGAACCAGCCGCACGCTTACGCCATACACACCTATGTACATAATTATTGCACTAACTGCTTATCAGAGCCTCACCTCGCATCCCAATGTACCAACGAGGGATTATGCCGTCGATGCAACGAACACCATCACTCAATGCTCCACATAGACCACGTTGGAGAAGCACCAAAACGCCAACGACGACCACCACTACCCAGGGAAAACAACGCCGATGACAGCGATGCAATAAAATATCTTGCTAGGAATAGCATTGCAAGGTACGGTTATTTTTCCAAGGGCTTTTTTATATGAAACAATTTTCTGGTTGATAAAATATACTCTTGTAAAATAGCCTTGAGCGTTGTAAATTCTATTGCTACGAGTAGTGGCCAATCGAATCTCAATTACTGCTGTCGATGAAACGTCCGGACCTTGGCTATGCGTATTAAATTAAAAATAACTGCGCAATTCAAAAAAGTTTAGTATTCATGTAAAATGTTAAGACTTGAGTTGTTTCCATGGTTTCGAATATAAAATTTGATTAAAACATATTGTAACGAATTTACTTGCAAATCCTCTTATTTGCCCTTCTGCTCAGTTCGAATCACTAAACTGTTGAATAAATAACTCCAATATTGAATAATGGAAAAATGGCCTTTATTAAAGTACTTCACAATAACACTTATACTTTGCAACTAGCTTGCTTAACAACCAAACTGATTGATAGCTCAAATGAAACTCTACTATTGCCCGCCAGATTGCGTGCTTAATCAATAACGGCTTGATAGCTCAACTCACACTGAATTCCAGCGCCTCTACATTTGCTGCCTTATATACTCTCTGATTTAAACGTTCGCATCTTCTAGGCGCTTCCAGAATCTACTAGTTGCCATCAGCTCTCAAACTTCTCAGCTGTAACTACATTTGCACGATTTTATAGCTTTTCTCATTGCATACTTTCAGGAGTATCTCAGATATATGCATGTGTTTGTGCATTGACTCTCCGCTGCTCGAATACGTACATGGTACATATGTGTAGACGCAATTATTGTTCGTTTATGTAGATACATAATGATTGAATTATTGATGTGAATTCACGTCACTGTTTAGCATCGGCTTAGAGATAGCAGCACCCTTTAGTTTTGCTAATATTCGTAACAATATCATGATTAAAGCGGCGAAAAGGGGCCTTGTGAATTGCCTAAATGATTTTTCAACTTACCACAATGTCGAATCTGAAAATATTGCCCCATCGGCTTCCAATAAAAGCAGCGCCCCATTGTACTTCAATGCACTGTAGGGGCTCTTGCATACATTGGCGGATCCAGGGGGGAGGGAACTGGGACCGGTCCCCCTCCCCCCCAATTTTCAATAAATAGTAAATGTTAAAAAAAACGGTTCCGAAGACTATAATTTTTCAAAGCTTAGCTTAAAAAACTTAGAGCTTTTACCAGTTCAAGACGTTGAGATCTTGAATTTTAAAGTGTTAAGAAAGCAGCTTCAATGGTATTTGGGGCAATATGAACGAATTTATATTTCTTTACAAATGGTTTATTGGTTTCAAAGAATTTTTGCAAACTGATTTAAAATTCACTTATTTTCCAGTAACAAAAAAATCTAGTTAATTAAAAGTTTTAAAACTAAGTAGGAAATAACGTTTTGAGTCGCCTAATTTTACGGTTTTTACCCGTTTTTTTTTAATTGTAAACAATAATTCAAATAAATCAAAATCATAATTCTTATAGATTTTGAAATTCTACAGAAATATCTATGTTTAATGAAAATTTCTCTTGTGAACTGTATATTTATATACATATGTACATAATATTCGAATTTAATTTTAAGTAAATGTAATTTTAAATTTATTTTCACACTTCTAAATAATTTTAAAACAGAAAATTTGAGTTATAAACAACACTTCGAAAATTACAAACCAAAGATATTGATATAGTTTCTGCAGTTAAGCTTATTGATATGACCAAATGAAGTTTACAGAGACAACGTGAAACTAGCACTGACTCTTTTAAAAAACTTTTCAACCAGGCTAAGGCCATCGCGAATGTGATTGGTGCAGAAATCACGATCCCCAGAATCACCGGGCGTCAAAATAATCGACTAAACATTCAGACTCAGTCAGTTGAGGATTGTTACCGAGTTGCAGTATATATTCCTTTTCTTGACTATATTATAAACGAAATGTCATCCAGGTTTCCTAACGCCTCCATGCAAAGAATTGGGCAATTGCAAAAGTTGCTGTCCCAAAACTACAGCGATGAAGATTTGGAGAATGTTTTACAAGGCGCAGAAGTATATAAAGAAGGCCTTCCTTGTTTTCAAGCTTTGAAGGGTGAATTAAAAATTTGGAAAGAAATGACAGAAAATATCCCAGATTCTGCAGCAGATGCCTACAAACGAGCAACAGCGTTGCCAAATATTAGAACTATTTTTCAATTGCTGTATACGTTTCCAGTCACTACCAGCACTGCCGAGCGATCTTTCTCCACCTTACGCCGTTTAAAGTCGTATCTTCGCAACAGAATGACAGAAGAGCGTTTGAATGGATTGGCTTTAATGCATATCAATGAAGATATTGCGGGAAAAATGGACCCTAATGAAGCAGGAAATACAAAAGAAAAATGTCTTTACTGTACACATAATTGTTTATTATTTTGACACTTTTATAAGCCTTGAACCTCTATAAATAAATTCGAAGTAGGTATGCTACTTCTAAATATTTATATAAATTCTTGTTAACTTTTTTGCAGGTTCGTTCTGTGTGTCCCCTCCCAAAAAAAATCCTGGATCCTCCCCTGCCTGCATATATACTGATTGTATATCCAAGGCGAAATTCTAAAGTAAAAACAAAATAGCAAAGTATATTAGTACATAATTATCAACAACTTGTAGTTAATTTCATTTAATATTTATCGGCGCTATCGACTAAAGAAACGTATTTTAAATTATTGTGTACAAGAATAATCATTTGTTTAATTAATCGATTGTTAGATTAATTCAATATTTGAATAAAGAAAACCGAAAATTAATAAACAATTGCGCATTTCGCTCGTATGCAAAGTTGGTTGTACAAAAATTTAAAAACCTAAAAAATCTGACCGTGAAATGTAAGATGCAAGAAACATGCTTAATCACACAAGTTTGAATAATGACTCTAATCAAAAAGGCGGTTGCTCAAATTATTAGCTTTGGGATCAATCAAAAAACTTATTACTCAAGGGTGCTTCGTTTTTAAATAATCAAATAACAGAATTAACTGATAATTATGTTTATGCTTAATTTAATAATTACTCAATGTTAAAGTTGGGAGGTCTACATTAATAAAATTCTAAAAAGGTAAAGGCTACAAAAAATATTCTTGTTCTGAAAAAGCCACCGGTAACATAAAGTAACCGATTCGAACAAGTCTACGATTCTAAAAAAGTACTTGGTTCAAAATCGCTGACTGCGATTCCAAAAAACGTAGCTAGTTTCTATATATTAACTGTTTCCAAGAAAGTCATCGACTCCGAAAAAGTAGCCGGTTTCTAAATATTAACTGTTTCCAGGAAAGTCACTGATTCTAAAAAAATAGCTGGTTTGTAAGGATTAGCCGGTCAAAAAAAGGCAACGATTTCAAAAAGTTGCCGATTTCAAAAGTCACCGATTTCAAAAACTTACAGAATTCGAAGGTCACCGATTCCAAAAAGTAACCGGTTTTAAAAAAAGCAGCCAGTTTTATAAAAGCAACCGATTTTAAAAAAGCAGCCGGTTTTAAAAAAATAGCCGGTTTTATAAAAGTAAACAGTTTAAAAAAAGCAGCCGGTTTTATAAAAGTAACCGGTTTTAAAAAAGCAGCCGGTTTAAAAAAAAATAGCCGGTTTTATAAAAGTAACCAGTTTTAAAAAAGTATCCGGTTTTATAAAAGTAACCGGTTTTAAAAAAGTAGCCGGTTTTATAAAAGTAGCCGGTTTTATAAAAGTAACCGGTTTTAAAAAAGTAGCCGGTTTTATAAAAGTGGCCAGTTTTAAAAAAGTAGCCGGTTTTATAAAAGTAACCGGTTTTAAAAAGTTGCCTATGTTGTAAAATAGCTCTGTTCCTTTGGCAAATAGCTTGATTGTTGCCTCCTCCAACACACACTTCCTACATCTGCTATCACTGACAAGGCCTAATTTAAAAGCATGTGACGCTAGAAACAGCGTCCAGTAAGAATACCCATCCTGAGCTTACAGTTCATTATTTTCAATGATAGGAGTAACTTTGTTAGTCTAAGGATGTAAGAACTGCACATAATCCTCGACGCTTTCAGTTCCACGCAATTCCTGCTTGGTCGGTAATGGGCAGCTCTAGCCTTCTTTTAATATCGCCCATTCTACTGTACAAACTTTGAGCTATGCGCCTTGTTAAGCTAGCTCATTTCCATTTATTCCCCTATGCACACGACCCAATATAGATGTAAAGTTCTCCCTATACCGATTATATCCAGAAATTGCTTACATTCTAAAACACTTATAGAGATTATAGCCTTAATTGCTGTTTGGTTTTCAATGTAAAAATTGACGCTGCTAGTTTCCTCCAGTGTTTCTACTGATTTAGTCATAGCTACTTCTTCCGTCTGAGGCAATGAGTGTAGGTGCAGTTGTTAGCGCTATGCTCTTCGGCACCAGTATACAATGGAATATATCCTGCAGGATGGGATCAGTGCATTGATATATCACATACCCCTTTAATTTGCAGGTACTTTCTTGTTTTGATTGGCCGTCTACCAAACAAGAACTCCATAATATAGAATGAGCTTTAAAATCGCTGTAAATATCCAACGATAGAGAGAGGGTGGTATTTCCACGTATATCCCAGTATTCTTTTACATACTTAAAGTGGTGTCGAGGCCTTTTTCACTCTCTCCTCCACGTTGAACTTCGACAACAACTTACTGACTGTCTATAATGATTTCTAGATATTTTGTGCAAGGTTTCTCCTGCAAGGTCATACCTCCTAGCTTAAGCCTAGACCGATTCGGGACTTTATACATATCCGTCTTCTCCGCGTTGGCGCTCAACCCGACATTAGATGCCAGAGTATGTATGGCTCGAAGCGATCCATCAAAGATTGAAGGGCGTCGTTGTGTATCAAGATTGCGACCAGGTGATGACAATCTTTTATCTTGTGGTGCAAATTCAATAGCTGTTTCCAATTGCGGATCTATACTGGGTGCGTTGTTGGCACGTTTCAACATAACTTTACGAAAACAACCGCCACGTCTACGTGACGTGGACGATACCGTTTATCATTTGGCGGGAATAATTATCATCAATACGACGTTTACGATGATCTTTATATGTGTTTTGTTGCATAGAATATGTGGTAACTCTGGAGGTGGTGGTGGTGTAGTCATGGTGGCTGTGGTGGTCATGGTGGCGCTGGTGTTCATGGCGCCGTTGGAAGAGCTGGGACTGGTACTGCTTGAAGTTGTATCCATACGAGATGGTTGTGAATCTGCATTTTGTATTGGTGTAACAGTTGCGGTTGTTGTTGTTGCGTTTGTTGCAAGTGCAATCGATTCAGTAGTTGTTTCATGCTTTGGCAATTCAATAGAAGCTGCCGTCATAGCGGTATTCAATAAAAGAAATTTTTCATTTTGCAATTGCATAGTTTGCATATCAATATCCATTTTATCTTTTTGCAATTTTAATATCATCTCTTCGACGAACATTTTACGTTTATGCATTTCCATTAACTTAAAATGTAATCCACGTAAATTGTTTACAACAAATTCATCGAGGATATTTTTTTTGCGCAAAGCATCTAAATCTACATTTGGAAAGAGCGTATCTGAGATCATGAGCGGTGTAACGCCGGATAGCGGCCAAAAATTATTCAACGTGAAACCATTTTCGTCTCTCACTGTTGTGTTTCTTGTAGCACCATTTAATTTAATTTCTGTGCCAAAAAGATCTTTAAAGTATAATCCCAAACCATTCAAATAAGTTGGTGGTGCATTCGCTGCCGCCGTCGTACCAATAGAAGACGTCGTCGTCTCATTTCTTGATGGTAAACTTCCAATATTATTATTTGGAGTGGAAGTATTGGCAAGATGTCGACGTGTCGTTTCATTTACCAACATATTTCTATTCATTGTAATTTTATTAGTGTTGTTGTGTTGATTGTTGTTCTGTTGTAAATATTCGTATGCTTCAGCGAATGCGTTAATGCTGTTTCCACGTTGTCTTGCATTTTGTGCAATTTTAGCATTTTCACCAATCACATCCTCCTCCCCCTCCTCTTCCTCTTCTACATCCTCCACATGATTGCTCATTAATGTTCGCCCATTTACGCTTTGATGTTGTTGGTCGTGTTTAGTTGGTGTTGCGGCGCAAGAGGATGTTGTTTTCAGATTTGATTACTACAATTTCTTATTACATCATAATTTTCTGCTGTACTAGCAGTTTTGTTATTGTCACCGCTGTTAATATCTTAACAGCTTCTCTGCAAATCACATTAGCTTTGTCGCCCATATCTGAAGTAGAAGTGCCTGCTGTATCATCCCTTCTCCTAGCATACGTGTCGCTTGTTGTAGAAAATGGTTGTTCATCGTTTGATTGTTGTGATTTATCTGTGTTTCTTCTTATACGATTACCACGCTCCCTTTTTGCAGTCTCTTTTTATACTCAGTTGAGCAGAGCTCACAGAGTATATTAAGTTTGATTGGATAACGGTTGGTTGTACATATATAAAGGAATCGAGATAGATATAGACTTCCATATATCAAAATAATCAGGATCGAAAAAAAATTTGATTGAGCCATGTCCGGCCGTCCGTCCGTCCGTCCGTCCGTTAACACGATAACTTGAGTAAATTTTGAGGTATCTTGATGAAATTTGGTATGTAGGTTCCTGAGCACTCATCTAAGATCGCTATTTAAAATGAACGATATCGGACTATAACCACGCCCACTTTTTCGATATCGAAAATTTCGAAAAACCGAAAAAGTGCGATAATTCATTACAAAAGACCGATAAAGCGACGAAACTTGGTAGATGAGTTGAACTTATGACGCAGAATAGAAAATTAGTAAAATTTTGGAAAATGGGCGTGGCACCGCCCACTTTTAAAAGAAGGTAATTTAAAACTTTTGCAAGATGTAATTTGGCAGTCGTTGAAGATATCATGATGAAATTTGTCAGGAACGTTACTCCTATTACTATATGTACCGCTTAATAAAAATTAGCAAAATCGGGGAAGAACCACGCCCACTTTAAAAAAAAATTTTTTTTTAAAGTAAAATGTTTACAAAAAATTTTATATCTTTACAGTATATAAGTAAATTATGTCAACATTCAACTCCAGTAATGATATGGTGCAACAAAATACAAAAATAAAAGAAAATTTCAAAATGGGCGTGGCTCCGTCCTTTTTCATTTAATTTGTCTAGGATACTTTTAACGCCATAAGTCGAACAAAAATTAACCAATCCTTTTGAAATTTGGTAGGGGCTTAGATTTTACGACGCTAACTGTTTTCTGTGAAAACGGGCGAAATCGGTTGATGCCACGCCCAGTTTTTATACGCAGTCGTCCGTCCGTCCGTCCGTCTGTCCGTTAACACGATAACTTGAGTAAATTTTGAGGTATCTTCATGAAATTTGGTATGTATGTTCCTGGGCACTCATCTCAGATCGCTATTTAAAATGAACGATATCGGACAATAACCACGCCCAATTTTTCGATATCGAAAATTTCGAAAAATCAAAAAAGTGCGATAATTCATTACCAAATACGCATTAAGCGATGAAACTTAGTAGGTGAGTTGAGCTTATGACGCAGAATAGAAAACTAGTAAAATTTTGGACATTGGGCGTGGCACCGCCCACTTTTAAATGAAGGTAATTTAGAAGTTTTGCAAGCTGTAATTTGGCAGTCGTTGAAGATATGATGAAACTTGGCAGGAACGTTACTCTTATTACTTTATGTCTGCTTAATAAAAATTAGCAAAATCGGAGAACAACCACGCCCAATTTTTAAAAAAAAATTTTTTTAAATTCAAATTTTAAAAGAAAAGTTAATATCTTTACAGCATATAAGTAAATTATGCCAGTGTTCAACTCCAGTAATGATATGGTGCAACAAAATACAAAAATAAAATAAAATTTCAAAATGGGCGTGGCTCCGCCCTTTTTCATTTAGTTTGTCTAGGATGCTTTTAATGCCATAAGTCGAACAAAAATTAACCAATCCTTGTGAAATTTGGTAGAGGCTTAGCTCCTAGGACGATAACTGTTTTCTGTGAAAAAGGTCGAAATCGATTGAAGCTACGCCCAGTTTTTATACACAGTCGACCGTCTGTCCTTCCGCTCGGCCGTTAACACGATAACTTGAGCAAAAATCGATATATCTTTACTAAACTCAGTTCACGTACTTATCTGAACTCACTTTGTATTGTTGTAAAAAATGGCAGAAACCCGACTATGACCACGCCCACTTTTTCGATATCGAAAATTACGAAAAATGAAAAAAGTGCCATAATTATATACCAAATACGAAAAAAGGAATGAAACATGGTAATTGTATTGGTCTATTGACGCAAAATATAACTTTAGAAAAAAACTTGGTAAAATGGGTGTGACACGTACCATATTAAGTAGAAGAAAATGAAAAAGTTTTGCAGGGCGAAATCAAAAGCCCTTGGAATCTTGGAAGGAATACTGTACGTGGTATTACATATATAAATAAATTAGCGGTACCCGACAGATGATGTTCTGGATCACCCTGGTCCACATTTTGGTAGATATCTCGAAAACGCCTTCACATATACAACTAAGGGCCACTCCCTTTTAAAACCCTCACTAATACCTTTAATTTGATACCCATATAGTACAAACACATTCTAGAGTCACCCCTGGTCCACGTTTATGGCGATATCTGGAAAAGGCGTCCACATATAGAACTAAGGCCCACTCCTTTTTAAAATACTCATTAACACCTTTCATTTGATACCCATATAATACAAACAAATTCTAGAGTCACCCCTGGTCCACCTTCATGTCGATATCTCGAAAAGGCGTCCACCTATAGAACTAAGGCCCACGCCTTTTTAAAATACTCATTAACACCTTTCTTTTGATGCCCATATCGTACAAAAAAATTCTAGAGTCACCCCTGGCCCACCTTTATAGCGATATCTCGAAAAGGCGTCCACCTATAGAACTAAGGCCCACTCCCTTTTAAAATACTCATTAACACCTTTTTATTTGATACCCATATCGTATAAACAAATTCTAGAGTCACCCCTGGTCCACCTTTATGTCGATATCTCGAAAAGGCGTCCACCTATAGAACTAAGGCCCACGCCCTTTTAAAATACTCATTAACACCTTTCATTTGATACCCATATCGTACAAACAAATTCTAGAGTCACCCCTGGTCCACCTTTATGGCGATATCTCGAAAAGGCGTCTACCTATAGAACTAAGGCCCACACCCTTTTAAAATAATCATTAACACCTTTCATTTGATACCCATATCGTACACAAAAATTCTAGAGTCACCCCGGGCCCACCTTTATGGCGATATCTCGAAAGGGCATCCACCTATAGAACTAAGGCCCACTCCCGTTTAAAATACTCATTAACACCTTTCATTTGATACCCATATCGTACAAACGCATTCTAGAGTCACCCCTGGTCCACGTTTATGGCGATATCCCGAAAAGGCGTCCACCCATAGAACAAAGGCCCACTCCCTTTTAAAACACTTATTACACTTTTCGTTTAACACCCATATTGTACAAACGCATTCTAGAGTCAACCCAGGTCCACTTTTATAACGATGCGTCCACCTATAGAACTTAGGCCCACTCCCTTTTAAAATACTCATTAACACCTTTCATTTGATACCCATATAGTACAAACAAATTCTAGAGTCACACCTGGTCCACGTTTATGGCGATATCTCGAAAAGGCGTCCACATATAGAACTTAGGCCCACGCCCTCTTAAAATACTCATTAACACCTTTCATTTGATACTCATATCGTACAAACAAATTCTCGAGTCAGGCCTGGTCCACCTTTATGGCGATGTCCCTAAATGGCGTCCATCTATAGATCTATGACCCACTTCCTCTTAAAATACTCTTTAATACCTTCCATTGGATACACATGTCATACAAACACATTCCAGGGTTACCCTAGGTTCCTTTTACAACATGGTGATTTCCCTTACTTTGTCTCCACAGCTCTCAACTGAGTATGTAATGTTCGGTTACACCCGAACTTAGCCTTCCTTACTTGTTGTTTTTGAAAACGTTGACAATTTCACGCATCAAAAATTCTAAAGCAGCGCTACAATCTTCAGATTTTAGATCAGATTGTATTTTTGTAATTTCTTTTTTCGTAAATGTTTTTGTATTATATTCGCTGGTGCATATACATGATATGAAATGCAAACGTGTGTATGTAGAATTTTTTTATGATAACGTGTTTTCAAGTTATCACTCAGACTGGGTAGTATGAGTTTTTCAAAACTTTCTACAATATTTTGCGCATCTGTGCGTAATTTTATGCGTCTACGTTTCACTGATGACGAAACGCTATGAAATGATGTTTCAGAATCTGAGTCGTTCCGATAGTAGCGAACTTGATGACGATGAACTGCTGGACGATGATGATGTATCAAGTGGTATTATATCATCATCGATTTCTTTGAGTTTATTCTGTTTTGTACGTGAAATCTTTTTACCTTTTTTTCATTCTTTTATTTTCTTCACAGTTTAGTGCACTTATTTCGCGCACAATTTCTGAGCAACTTTCTATTTATTAGTTTTGTTGTTTTCTGTATCGCTTTCTATTATATTTGCTTTACGCTTTGCAGCATATACCTTAGGTGTTGGCACTGTTTCAGTAATTATTGATTTTTTTTTATTTCAGTAGTTGTTTTGTCAGTGTCATTTATTTTTTCGTCATTCCCTTGCGTTTTATTCTTTTCTACAGTCGGCTTTGTTTGATCTTCATTTATAACTTCTAACCTTTTATCACTCTCTTTTGCTTTTTGTTGATCTTTACTTTTATTGTCTTTCTACAATATTTTTCGTTTTATCTTCAGCTACAACTTCTACTATTTTATCACTCTGCTTTGCTTTATCCGATTTTTTCTTATTCTCTACAGTATTATCTTTTTTAACCCCATTTTTCGTATTCGAAACATATATTACTTATTCCTGCGCTTTATCACTTGGTAATTTTGTTACTTTTTTCTGATCTATTCCTTCTTCTTTATCCACATTATTATTCGGTTTGTCCACATCTAATACGTTCTGCGTTGTATCACTCTTTTTGGTTGCATTTTTGTTTTCCAATATTTTGGCATTTTCGACAAAGTCTTTAGTTTTATTCGCTTTTGATACTGCTGCCGTTTTAACACCGCTATCTAATGCTTTTTTCTTCTCTACCATATTATCTTTTTAAACTGCATCTTTTTTCGTTTCCATCTCAGTTTCTCCAGCTCCCATTGTTGCAGTCGTCGTTTCAACAATACTTTATTGTATTGGCTGTATATTATTCGTCATTGTTCCAGCACCAGCACCAACACCACCAACTCTAACTAACTCTTTATCACTCCTGTCTTTTGTGGCATCCTATTTATCTGAATTGGATGGCGCAATTGCCATGGTAGGCTCTTGTAATGTATCGTTATTATAAAAAAATTCTATACTTAAAGCTTTACGTATCTCATCTAATAGCAAATCTGGTATACATATAGCATCTACAATATCATCGGGTACACAATGTACATTATCAACATCATTTGCCGTCTCTACATTCATTGATTTCAATTGTTTACGTATCTCTTCACGTAAACGTTTACGCGCATGTGCTTTAAGCGCTTCATCAAAACGTGTTCCACTATTATTGATGACTTCTTTAATACCAAATTTATCCATACCGGCTACTTTTTCAATTAAATTTTCTGTAGTACCACTTGAATTACTACAACTTGAAATATTACGTCGCCGTTTTACCATATTCGGTCGACAGACCCGTTTACTTGGTGTACCTGCTATTGGTAGTGTGTGTATTGTGTGGTGCGTTGTAAGCGCACTCTCGGTTTCTGTAATACTTGAGTCGCTTGCTGCCGATTCGATAAGTTCGCTGCGTACAAGACGCGATAATGGTACTATAGATATACGAGGTTTTGTGTTAGTATCTTTAATTGGTGACGAATTTGCGAAATTGTCATCATACGAAGCACCTTGTTCAAAAATATCTAAATAATTCGGTTCGATGTCAACAGAATCGGGTAAATCAGCAGCAAGTAGTATTGTTATTTGTTGTTCATCATTAGATACATTTACACAGTTAATAGTGTGTACATTGGAAATGTTGGATTCACCATTGTCCTGGAATTCTAAATTGTCGTCGCTTGATTGACTCAATCTGATGACCAATTCACTATCAAACAAGTTTTCTACGCTTTCGTTATTTAAAGTATCCCTGCGAATAGTTGTTTGCTTCTGATTTCCATAGTTTTTATTTATATCGCTTATATCGATATCTTCTGTACTATCCGCTGTTGGGCTGTCTTCAGAATATTCTCCTATTATTTTACTATTAGCGTGTTTGTGGGTGCTGTTTGTTGTAAGATTGCTTACTTCATCTGTATGATTTTCTATAGTTTTACTTTGTTCCTTAATATCTAGTGCTGGAATTTTTTCTTTATTAATTAAATTATTTATTGTAAGATTCGGTTCCTTAGCGTCTTTGCTAATTTTTTCTGCAACAATTTTATTCTTAACTTTGTTTGTTTTTGTCTTTTTTATTATTTTATTCGCATTCTTGATACAGCGAGTTTTAAACAATTGTTTTTTCTTAATTATATTTGTTGATATTTTGGTAATATTAAGATTTATCTTTTTAGTAGTTTTATTTACCTGTAAAGAAGTTTTAGGGGTTTTCCGTTGCACTGTATGTTTAATTGTTGTTGAGTTTGCATTTGTAGCTCCTATAATTTTCATGCCAACTTCACTAGACGTCTGCAAAGTATTTTCTTCATTTTTATTTCCATTTCTAGCTAAGTTTGTAGCGTTTCCATTAATTTAATTTTTTTCATTTGTTACAGTTTCATAATTTTTTTCGATTCCTACAGTTAATGCTGCATTATCTGGCTTTTGAGAATTCATAGATTTCTTAACGCATTCGTTACGATTATATGACGTATTAATACGCCCTAATGCCTCATTTTGCCAATAATTACTTTTAAACTTGTTTTCGTTTGACCACCGATAGTTACTTCTATTCGTTAAATTCTTATATCGATTTTTATTGTTCCAATGTGGTGTAAAATAGAAAGTTTGATCGTTACGTGGTCCGTATTTAGGACGATATGGTTCTAGTCGATTTTGATACTGTAAAAGTTTGTATTTAGGAAAGTTAATTATTTTGAGATATGTTCATATGTATTTTGTTTTATTCAACGCTGGATTATCACTTTTACCTGATCTTTCCTTCGATCCGTAACAAAATCTCTGCGGCCTGTTCCATTATAGTTATACCCTCGGCTGCAAATAATAAAAAGAAAATTAAGTTATGACTAAGTTTTGCAGCTATTATATAGAAAATTTTAAAAAATGTATACAATGAAAATGTTTCAATTAAGCGGTGTGCAGTCATAAAGTTTACAACGCTTTCACCATTAAACTACAGAACCGATCATTCTGAAATTCTGTATACTTATTTTCAGAAATCGGAAAACGGTAATTCTGTTCAATTCTATTCCAATAATGCATAATATTAATAAGAGACGGCAATAAATCTAATTTGTACTATAAAAGCTTAAAATATTTTAATGAACTACCAAACGATGTGTGTAAGCAGTCCCTGGAGAGAATTGGGACAGGGAGAAGCATACATCTATATTGGGTCCCAGGGTATATGGGAATAGCTGGGAATGAAACAGCGGATGAACTAGCTAAAAAGGGCGCATCTCTTGAAGCTTGCTCCGTAGACATCCCAATTAGACTGGGCGAAATTAAGCGAAGGTGAGAGGTGCACATGATCTACCAAGCAGGAAAGGCGTGGGTTCAAGCGCGGGGCTGTAAAGTGTCGAAGATTATGTGCAGGTCTTACAACCTTAGACTAACAAAGTTGCTTCTATCAGACTCGTGATGGGTATTCTGACTGGACACTGCCTTCTGGCGTCACATGCCTTTAAATTTGGCTTGGTCAGTGATAGCAGATGTAGGAAGTGCGAGCTGGAGGAGGAAACGATTACGTTCTGTGCTCTTGCCCTGCACTTGCCAGGCTAAGACTCCAGCTATTAGGAGTGATACAGCTGTCAGATCTAAAAGCAGCAAGTGGCTTAAACCCTAGGAAGCTTCTAGTATATGTCAAACTTCTGGTAACACCACGGACTTATTCAGTCTATGTGAGGTCCTCATGGACCGGCCAGTTCAACCTAACCTAACCTAACAAAACGATGTCAAAGTGCTAAAGTAGTCATATCCAGAAGTATCATTCATGGTGCGTCCAACCCACGTCTCGCTGATGCATCACCAAAAGCCCACGCACACACTAAGTTGCCGAAGCACAAACTGCAGTGCATCACTCTCTCTGCATCGCCGCTCAGTTATCTTTGCGCTTTAATGTGTCGATGGCATGTATCCCGCAGCATACGTAAGATTGCTGTACTGCCCAGCGCGGGAAATAAGGAGATTACCCTTTGTAATATAGGTTAGATTATAAATTAAATATAGTCATATAGGTATAAGCTAGGCTAATTTAAGCCGTAATAAATAAATAAATCTCGTCCCGCTAAAATCGCCCCTTGACAGTAGCCTGAATTAAAATTTGTTAAAAAACAAATGCCCTTTTATGCCTTTAAAAAATCAGAAAACAATTTTTTTTGCCGCAGAACAACAAAGGAATAATTAATGTAATTTTGTAACGCGTGCCAGAAATCCTACAAATTTGCATCATTACAGTCTTTAATAGCAAATAAACAAAGGTGCTCCTGTGGCACCTCGCTTGCAGATGGGCAGGATAGGATGGCGGTGAAATATTCGAGAACAAGAAAAATTAAAACAAAGATATTGGAATACTTAATATTAACAGATTTAAAATTTATAACCTCAAAAAGTCTGTGCCAAAGAAGCCAACAAAAAGTTTGGCATTCCAAAAAGAAAAAAGAAAAGAAGTGTCCTCCTACTCAGACAAAATGCTTACACACACACACACACACTCACACGTACGCAAAATATAAATCTTATTCATTTGCACCTTTCACAACTAATTAAAAATTTCGCAGTGAATACATAATTTGAGTGCAACAAGACTTATGGTAAGAAAGAATTTGTGTGGCTTAGAAATTCAAAGATTTTGTTAGGTGTTCTTTATTATACCTTTCATGAAAACGAAATGGTATATTAAATTCGTCACGAAACCCAAAATTGTAAGTCCTTAAAGAAAAATAGATAGACCCACCATTAAGTATAACGAAATAATCAGGAAGAGCTGAGTTGATTTAGCCATGTCCATCTGTCTGTTTGTATGCAAACTAGTCCCTCAATTTTTGAAATATCTTGATAAAATTTGGTGAGCGGGTGTATTTGGGTGTCCGATTAGACATTTGTCGGAACCGGCCGGATCGAACCACTATAGCATATATCCTCCATACAACCGATTTTTCAGAAAAAGAGAATTATTGTCATATCTTCCTCAATTTAACAGATTGAAGCTTCAAACTTCAGCATATACTTTCGTATATAGCATATATAGTTGTCTGAAAAAATCATAGAGATCGGTGGTATATATATTATATACCCCATATAAACTGTCATTTTTGCCCCTTCGAGTACAGTTTTGTATCTAATTTAATTCGAACGCTATCGACTACCGTTTAATTTTGAACATTTTTTCTGTCTAGTTCTAAAAGAAGTTGAAAATTTTGATATAAAACTTTTGATATTCGTTGAATTGCAGTGTTAAGTATTGAGCTTGAATTCTTAGAAAATCGAAAAACAAGCATTGTACTTTGATTGAAAATTAACAAAACAGTTAAAGATAAAAGCAATTGTGTATACTACCTGAAAGTAGAAGATTTCTAATTATAGAATCTAGACGTTTACGAAAAGTAAAAAAGTTGGGGAATTTTTTTCGATTTCAAATCAGAAAGTCATGAATACGGCTATAAGCCACTTGAGTTTAAGCCTCACAATGTGTTGGTATTAGGTAGTTTTAAAATCGTGTTGAGTTTTTAGATAGGCGTCGTCCATATCCTTCCATAAAAATATTGCTCCACCGTTAAACGCAGGAAAGGCCGACTAACAAATTAAGACGGTTTTTAAACTATTTAAATTTGTTTGCTTTTTTAGACTAAAATTTAATAAGCCACAAAACTGTTATTTTGGTTTTCGATTTAAACATTTTATTTTTTTTATTTTTGAAAGTTCTATAAAATCTTGAAGGATATGAACAATATTTCGAACGCAGATCCATAGGGCTTTGAACTCAGATTGTTTTAAGAAGAAAATATTGAAACTTAAACGATATTTATATATGCTTAAAAAGTATTTATTCTGAGTGGATGTATTTGGGTGTACTGTTACGTTCATTGCTAAGAAATGTTAAAAGTTGCATACACAAATGCGTGCTGCGGTAATTTTGAGACAAAATAGTAAAGCGACGTGAATTCGTTAATCATTTATACTTCATGGCGTTTTTAGGTGTGGATGGAGAGGGAGGCCCTTAATTTATTTCAAATTTAAGTATGGTATAAGTTATAACAAAGGTCTCCGCCAGCGACACCGACAATATCACGGCGGTTTTTGACTTCTAGGTGCAGAACACACTATATCCTTTAGGGCAGAATGGGAAGGAGGCCGAAACAGTGGTAGTGGTATTACAATCTACGCAGACGGCTCGAAAATGGAAAAGGGAAGCGCAGCTGGAATGTACTTAAAGCATTTGCAGACAAATCGTACCGACTTCCTGACTCATGCAAGGTGTTCCAGGCGGACCCGGTTCTCTCCCTTTGCTGGATCCCGGGGCAGAGCGACATTGAATGGAATGAGTTTACAGATGAGATGACCAGGAAATGTTCCCAAATGAACGCAAGCCAGGCGGACAGCTCAGTACGGCCACCGCTAGGACATCTCTAGAGCAAAATCGAGGAATATGAGATTAGGATAGTAAAGGAGCAAGTTTTCTTCTCAAGCTTATCAAATTTGAAGTGAGAGTACTTACGGGCGACTGAGATTTGAGAGCGTATGGTTTTTCGACAATTTGGCAAAGGTTGGGTAGTGGATTTTTCACTCCTATTTAAGTTCCTCAAGGAATGCAATCTGGTTGGACGGCTGTGCCACCTCCGGGCACTCACTAAGGGCACTCACAATGGACAAAAATGTCTCCGAGTGAAAGTGTAGAAAATTCCCACATATGTCCTCTAAACCTAACCTAACGCAAGGTCCCCGTTAAGTTGCTCAATCGTGCTAAATTAGTTAATACACAGACTTAATTTTTCGACAACAAAAACAAAGAAACCTGCTTCTACTCAGAAAATCGAGCCTGAGAAAAGGCTCAGTTTTTATGCATGAGGCCCAATATAATAAAAAATAAAATAATTAAAAAAAATGTTTAAGTTAAACTGTTTTATTGAAAACAATACTTATATGAAGTAATAATAATACTAAAAGCTAGAAAATAAGGAGGTAGGTCCTAGGTACTAGTCATCACACTCCTCATCAATTTAGGGCGTTGATCAGACAATTAAATAAAAGCGTTGGGCGCGTGAAAGACCATTTGCACCTGTGAATTGCTCCTATATGTTTTTCCATTAAACTCTTCTACGGATCGACTTTCGTAAGGCAACCGATTCTAAACAGTCGGAACTAAAATCGGATTCGGAAGCTCTGACATATCGGAAGCTCTGCAGATTTACTAGCTCTGCCGTCATTATCATCCCAGCTAAGCACGGCCAACAACTCGCTTGGCGTAATTGCGCTAACTCACTGAGTTGTTACTGGCTTTGGCGCTCGCTTTATGGTATTAACGCCAAAAAATTAGCGCATTTACCCAGACTGACGGCGCAATTTTTTGAAATTCGTTCGAATTTTTCAAATATTCCATTCGTATACAAGTTAGCGGAAGTTTTCCGGTCATATTTCAAAAAATTAATATGCAAGCAACGTTCAGCTAAAAAATCCGAACAATAATTTATGCGGTGTTGGTTGTGAAAGGATTCTTTGAGGTCTTAATTCGCACGCTCGTTTTTCCTATGCATGTAAACTTATCTTCTTTTGTTGACTATATGGAATTGTATAAATGTATGTGCAATGTAAAGACATACGACAGTTGCAGAGAAAAGCGAAATGCGCTTATTTACATGAAATGATATCGAAAGGACCAAATAAATAGGATTTTTTGCAAATTTTATAAAAAAAAATCAAATATTTTGAACAGGAAAAAAAATTTGTTTCTCCAAGTGCGTGCAACTTCTAAGTTAAGTATACGCTCATTTACATAAATATTTGCGATTCGATGTCATACAGTCAAGTCAATTAAAAAGTCTCGTCAAATACGTGACTAAAAGTCGTATTTAAGAGGAAATGAGCTAGTGAGAGCGGCAGGTATAATGACTTTAAGAAATTGTTAGGATGAAGTAAAATATTTGGATGATACAATTATATTATTCCTTTTCTTTTCTTTTAGTTTTGCAACTTCAAACACTTTACTTAAGGATAAGAAGTATTTTGACGATATAAGAAGTGCTTGACGAATATTTTCTTAGCGATAAAACGATGCGACTTAAAATATTTCAGACTGCTTTACTTTTAAATTAAGTATGTACAAATAAGAACTTAAATAACAATGAAAATTAAAACTGTAGTAAATTGCTTAAAGTGCGCATAGTACACGATTTTGAGGTGGCGATGGACAAAATGGGAATAGAGCTGGATAGTAAAAGAAGGAGCTTATAGCCTAAAGTGAACTTCGTACCGACTATTTTTGTTGAGCATACAGCAGCGACCAGAAAAATAGCAGTGGCAAGTTTCTTCAAATTTAAACAATAAAATTTTTTTTTATAATTTGGGAAAAATCTAAACAACGCGACATCAGGACGTGCAAGGCGACAAACGCTACGATTGTACCTTGTAAATCCTTTAAAAGTCTTTCTCCTGGAGTGGGATTTGAACCCGAAATCCAGTGATGATTGAATATTGACAAAGTCATGCGAAGTCCATGTGTTATTATTTGTATGAACCAATGACACTGTGATTTGTGCTGCGACTAAATGGCACTATATGTCGCAGTAAACTGATACGTAAGCGTCTATGCGGCATCAAGCAATAGCTGCGTAGCCTTTACTGCGACCTCTAGTAGTAGATTGCAGCACAAATCACGGATTCATTCAGTTGTGGGGAGGTGTAATTGGGCCTGTGATCCGGATTATGAGTAAAAGTGATTGTGAACTGCGATTTGAATGATGTCACTGTTCTGTCACAGTCACTGATACAATTCGTTACTGGGAAGTTATAGATCATGTTGTTCCTCAACAATTTTTCAATAAAAGGAAGGAAAATGGGAATAATTTTTTTGAAATATTCTGCGTTTGGATTAAGAAAATCTCGCGATGCTCTATCCGGGCTTGCTTCAACCTTTTCACCATTTATTGGCCTTTTATATCGACAGCTGAGTGGAGTATCACCCTATTTCAGCTGTCAGTTCGAAAACGCTTTATCTGAGAATACTTTTCAAAAACATCCTCTTCCAGAATTTGTTTCAAAAACGGCTTCTTTAAACGAATTTTTAAATAGGGCGTTTTTGAAACAAACTCTGAAGTAGGGCATTATTCAAACGTTTGCTGCGATTGGTTGTTTTCGAAACGGCAGCCAAGATAGGGCGATATTTTAATCAGCAATAGATATAGTCTCATCTGCTTTTCGGACATTTTTTATATCACAGCACTTCAAAATCATACACTGCGCGACGTCAAGTGTAGTAGTGAATTTGGAAAAAAAGCACGAGGTGTTGTTTGGTTGATTGTTGTGGGAAAAATTTGTAAAAATGAAAACAAACCAACTTGACACAGAGCATACCTATAACGTGCATACAAAAACAACGTCGAAACCAAGTTGACATTAATTTTGCGTGTAACATTGAGTTTTATGAGACTCATAAATACAAGACAAGAGCAACTCGTTTATACAAATATAAATACTTTCTTCAATAGCTCGCCACAAAAAGCAATAGAGATTTCGCCTGCAACGCAAGGTTGGGGTAGAGTTTAATGCTCGTTGTGAGTTAACTAATTGTTGCTTGCAAGGAGTAATGTTTTGGCTTGATAACAATAATATAATTGTTGTAATTCTTGCTTAAAATGTATGTGTTTAGACAAAAAAAGATACAAGTATGTGTAGAAGGGTTGATGTGTAACAGCTTGAGGTAATTTTCAACTTTGTAAAACAAGTGTTTTTCTCATTCTGAAGATTTTAATGAACGCAGCAGCTGCGTGTGGAAGTGCTGTTCTGAAGAAAGTTGATTTTGGTTTAGAATATTTTTAAATTAAACATTTTGGTTGACAGTTGTACAGAATTCATGCACCAACAATCATCTGCTTTCCTTTAGGGGGCTTAGTCTAATATGAAAATAATTTCATTTGGTTCTACCGCTTTCTCTCCATCTGCCTCTACCTTTTTTGCGTTTTTTTTTATTGCTATTACTCTCTCCGGTCCTTATATTTTTTATCTTTTCATTTTTCTACTCTTCTGTCTCTTTCCTCCATTCCCTTTTGGTATTTTCTTGCCTTTCCCTGTGTACTTTTCTTTGATTCCTTCTACTTTTGCCTTTCTCTACCTTTTAAACTGATTATTAATTTTCCACTGCCATTTCTCCCTCTTACTTCACCCTCTCCTTTCCATTCCTCTTTCCTTTCACCCTTACCTTTACCTTCGGTTTCCGGCTTCTAGGTCCCACTCCATTCCCCTTTTATTTTCTGGTCTCCGTCTCTTTCCCTTACTCTTTCCTTCTTTCATTCCCTCACCCGTTTTTCCACAAAACCTTTCCCCTTCCCCTTTTTCGCTCTCTTTTTCTCCTGCTTCCTTCTCGTTTTCTGATATTCACTCACTTTTCGCAAGCCATACCACTCTCTTTTTATCTAATCTTACTTTCTCTTCCTCTTCATCTTACTGTCCTCTCTGTCACTCCCTCTTTTCTTTCCCTCACCTTCCCGCTATTCATTTTGCTAAAACGTTCTCCTCCCCGTTCCTTTATTTATTTCCTCCCTTTTCCACTACATTTCCCTTTCCGCTCTGGCTTTACCTCTCTCTCAAAATTGCATACTACTTCTTATTTGAAGTACATATTTTGTCCAAATACTGACTTTTTTTTAAATATTTTCTTTTTCGATACCTCTCTTCACCTGCTTCTGGTATTTTAGTCATATAATTTGAGATCCATTCAACTTGTTAAAAGTAGGATCACTTTTGGAATATGTGGAGGCCACTTTGAGACCATTTTGAAATGGTTTTCGGGATCTATTGGGGGTAATTTTCCTGTAACTTGAGAACAATTTCGGGTTCGAAAAGAACTAGTTATTTTGAATAATTTCGGAACTGGTTTTCAATCATTTTGGGATTGTTTTTGCGAGATTATTGGGGTTTTTTGGGTATACTGTCGGCACTTTTTTTAGAATTATTTCGGGATTATCACAGTACACTCACAGAAAAAATCATTCTAAAACGAACGAAACAAGTTCAAAATTAAGAACATTCGTTGACAAAAGTCTGTTAAGTACGTTTTTTCGCTTGTTTTAAGAACAGTTTTTCGAAGCACACCGTTCTTATTTTATAGCCACTTTGGTATTGATGTGTGAACCTTCTGTGCTTATTCAAGCACTACTTGGGCTTGATTTAAGATTTTTCGTTCTCACGCTTCAAGAACGATTTGTGTTCTCAATTCAAGAAAGATTTGTGCTTGATCATTGGTGGTAGTGGGAAGGTACCATTTATTTTTTTTTTATTAATAAATAATTTTTTTGTCATTAATAAAAAGTATTAATACCAAAAAAATATTATCAATTGTTTTTGTTTTTATCGGCCTATTGATAAATCATTCAAGGTTCGAATCGAGCTCAAGGCCAGAACAATAATTTTTTTTTTTTTTTAATGATAATTATTGTTATTTTTTAATTTTTCTAAATTTGAAAAATTGTATTTTGTTTTTGGAATAGTAAGTAGAAAATTTTTCAGACAACCTGCCATAGCTGCGTAGATAGATCCATTTCGAAGGGTGCTAAGCCTTTATCATCAGTACGCTTTAGGCATGCTGCGCTAACCATTTAGCTATACAGCGGTGGTTTGTTTGACTGGCAAATTTGCTACTTCTATTCCTTTTTACCAACTATATTTATTCAGTGTTGCGCCATCTGGTGCAAATCACTGATAATGCTGGATTTTTGTTTATTGTCAATTACTTTGTTTGACATTCCCAAGTGCTCATTTATTAACAATTGTTTTTGTTTTTATCGGCCTATTGATAAATCATTCAAGGTTCGAATCGAGCTTAAGGTCAGAACAATATTTTTTTTTTTTATAAATAAAAAATAACAATAATTATCATATTATCAATTAATAAATAAAAAATAACAATAATTATCATAAAAAAAAAAAAAATTATTGTTCTGGCCTTGAGCTCGATTCGAACCTTGAATGATTTATCAATAGGCCGATAAAAACAAAAACAATTCTTAATAAACCACGAGCACTTGGGAATGTCTAACAAAGTAATTGACAATAAACAAAAATCCAGCATTATCAGTGATTTGCACCAGATGGCGCAACACTGAATAAATATAATTGGTAAAAAGGAATAGAAGTAGCAAATTTGCCAGTCAAACAAAACCACCGCTGTATAGCTAAATGGTTAGTGCAGCATGCCTAAAGCGTACTGATGATGAAGGCTTAGCACCCTTCGAAATGGATCTATCTACGCAGCTATGGCAGGTTGTCTGAAAAATGTTCTACTTACTATTCCAAAAACAATATACAATTTTTCAAATTTAGAAAAATTAAAAAATAACAATAAATATCATTAAAAAAAAAAAAAAAATTATTGTTCTGGCCTTGAGCTCGATTCGAACCTTGAAAAAAATATTATTAAATTCCAAAAGATTAGAAAAAACGCATAATATGGTTTTTTTTTTTATCTCTCATTAAGAAATTCTTTTGATGATACAATCTGAATATATATTTAGAACATTTCATAACAAGTTTGAGAATTATCTGTGCATATGTGAATGGAACTGAACGAAAAATAAGAGTTAAAAAACAGAATATAAAAAAAATTGTTTTAAAAAACTTCAGAGTTTGACGGTGATCGAACTCGCGCCACACGATCTTAACCACAACATCATAGCCGCTGGGCCACTACAACTGCTTGATAACTTGTGCCAAATGTTGTATTTAACATTGTAGTGCACACGAATTATACCGTTGTTCTCATTAATAGAACATTTGTCCATATTTTAAGACTAGCCGTTGCCGACCAAGAAAATGGTTGTCAGTTCAAGAACAAAGTTTTTGTTTTGAGAACAGGTCGTTCGTTTTTCAAGAACAAAAAAGTAAGAACATGAAAAGCTTGAATTGAGTCCGGTCGTGCTGGATTTTAGAACGGCGTTTTTCTCTGATGGTATTACATCAGGCCCGTTTGCGGGTTCGCTTTATTTTGAAGCCTATACTCGGCTAATTTCGATACTTCGGTATATTTCGGAAATCTTTTTGAATACTTTCAGGATTGTTCTCGGATGATTTTGAGATCTTTTCGCGACTATCTTCGGATAAATTGAGATAATTTCTCGTATGTCTCCGGATCATGTCGGAACTATTTCAGTATAATTTCCGAGTTATTTGGGTATGAATTTGGTAAAACCGAGATCACTTCGGGACCATTTTGAAACTGTTTTAGGGATCAATTCGGGATAATTTTTCGATAGTTGGAAACGATTTCAGGATTGGTTTCGGAATCAATTCAGACTATTTCGAAATAATTTCGGGACTCTTTCACGATAATTTCGTTTTTGTTTTCGCGATAGTTTCGAAATTCCAGGGGGATTTTTTTTTTAGAATTATTCCGGAACTATTTCGGGATCATTTTGGGACTCTTACCACATTATTTCGAAAAAATTTCGTGACTTTCTGTCAATGATGTCGGGATTATTTTTGAAAGTATTTTCGGTATACTTTTGGCATATTTTTTTTTCAGAATTATTTGGAGACATTTTGGGACTATCACAATATTACATCGTCTTTGCGAGATAACTTCAGGATCATTTCGTGACGGTTTGAAGGACCACATCAGGGTAATTTTCGAATAGTTTAGGGATTGTTTAAGCCTTATTTTCGGGGCTATTTCCCGATAATTTAGAGAATATCTTCATAAAATTTCGTAAATATGTCTTGATATATTTGGAATTGATGATTTTCTTTTCTTTTCGCGACTATCATTGGATAAATTTACGACAAATTCGCAGCTGTCTCCAGATAGTATCGTAACTATCTCGGTATCATTTCCGAATTATTTGTGGGTCAATAAGGGACTATTTCAGGGGCATAGATTTCTGGCTAATTTCGGTACTATCTTTGGAACATTTCAGTTGCTGCTGTTGGTTAATTTTCGTATTGTTTTGAAATTGATGTCGGGATCAAGTATGTTTGTATCATTATGATGGTATTTCGGGATGAATTCGGGATTGTTTTGACATCATTTCGATAGAGCTGCAGAATCACTTTGATATAGTTTCGGGATAATTTTTGGATTGTTTTTAAGGAGCATGTTAGACTACCTCAAAACTATTCCGGGAATCGTTTTAAAGAAAATTTTTCGTGATCCTTTAGATACTATATCTGTATTACTTCGGGTCAATGTCCAGAACAATCGGGGATCGTTTTGTCTCTGTGCTGATGGAGACGCGATTTAAGTAAAGCATATATAACGTATTCAACTCTCAGGGAGAGTGAAAGAAGCTATTTTTTAATCGCGTAGGAAAAATGAAGAATTGCTCTTACATTTGAAATAAAACTAGCATTATTATGCAGCCCTGTAAAACAATTGCGCTGTTAATTCCTTAATAGACTTTGTGGTTTTATCAAACAAACGCTGCTTGTGTTTTCAGCTTGTTATTGAACAATGAATAAATAGAAAAGTAATAGATTGGATTTCTGCAAAATTATTTTCTTACTATATTAGTATATGTATTGTATTTTTCAATTTGATAGCGGTATATTTCTTCAATTCATTTGGTTATTTTTTATAAAACACCTGAAATAAAAAACTGGAAATAGCTGAGTTAGTAGAGAGGTCGAAAAAAATTTCAGGGCTAAATATCAAGTCGAGCTAGCTAATAAAAACATTTTTAAATTTAAGCAGGCATGACTTTTTTTTTAATATGGAGTGGGATAAAAAATATAAGTTAGAAGCTTTTTTCGGCTTACTCAAATAAGAGCTAATTTAAGCTTAGCATGTATTAAACGATTTTTTTATTTTTTATTAAGAGCTTTCTGTTTTAAATAAAGCCAAATATAAAAGGCATTTCGAAACTTCGGTGTAACATTTGGTTGTTTAATGTTTTCTTAAAACGTATGTTATTATAATCAGAGACGTAGCTAAGTTGTTAGAATGCTAGACATACTAGATTAATATGCGTATGCTAGGATTCGATGCTCACTAACATTAAAATTTTGAGGGAAAGCTAGATTTTTTTTAATATTAAAAAAACAAAAAACATATTATTGTTTCCAGGGAAATTCACAAAGGAATTTTAATTCGCCAAAGAATTACCAGCCAATTCGTATTATTCTAAAAAATTCATTTTCACTTTTAACTTAAAACTCCTATGTCGTCTTCGTCTTCCTTCATTTACACTACACTGCCATCATCATTATGGTCACACCAAATAAAGGCGAGTTGTCGTTGCTAAGCAGACAACAAAAAGAAAAAACAAGTAAGGAAGGTTAAGTTCGGGTGTAACCAAACATTACATACTCAGTTGAGAGCTATGGTGACAACATAAGGGAAAATAACCATGTAGGAAAATGAACCGAGGGAAACCCTGGAATGTGTTTGTATGACATGTGTATCAAATGAAAGGCATTAAAGAGTATTTTATGAGGGAGTGGGCCATAGTTCTATAGGTGAACTCCATTTAGGGATATCGCCATAAAGGTGGATCAGGGTTGACTCTAGAATTTGTTTGCACGATATGGGTATCAAATGAAAGGTATTAATGAGGGTTTTAAAAGAGAGTGGTGGTAGTTGTATATGTGAAGGCGTTTTCTAGACATCGACCCAAATGTGGACTAGGGTGACCCAGAACATCATCTGTTGGATACCGCTAATTTATTTATATATGTGATACCTGCCAAGATTTCAAGGGTTTTTTATTTCGCCCTGCAGAACTTTTTCATTTTCTTCTACTTAATATGGTAGGTGTCACAACCATTTTACAAAGTTTTTTCCAAAGTTATATTTCGCGTCAATAAACCAATCCAATTACCATGTTTCATCCCTTTTTTCGTATTTGATATAGAATTATGGAATTTTTTTGCATTTTTAGTATTTTTGGATGTCGATAAAGTGGGCGTGGTTATGGTCGGATTTCGGCCATTTTTTATACCAAGATAAAGTGAGTTCAGATAATTACGTGGGCTAAGTTTAGTAAGGATATATCGGTTTTTGCTCAAGTTATTGTGTTAACGGCCGAGCAGAAGGACAGACGGTGGACTGTGTTTAAAAACTGGGCGTGGCTTCCACCGATTTCGCCCATTTTCACAGAGAACAGTTACCGTCATAGAATCTATACCCCTACCAAATTTGAGAAGGATTGGTAAATTTTTGTTCCACTTATGGCATTAAAAGTATTCTAGACAAACTAAATTAAAATGGGCGGAGCCACGCCCATTTTGAAATTTTCTTTTATTTTTGTATTTTGTTGCATCATATCATGACTGGAGTTGAATTTTGAATTAATTTACTTATATACAGTAAAGATATTAAATTTTTTGTTAAAATTTGAATTTAAAAAGAATTTTTTTTAAAAAGTGGGCGTGTTCTTCATTCAATTTTGCTAATTTTTATTTAGCACATATATAGTAATAGTGGTAACGTTCCTGCCATATTTCATCATGATATCTTCAACGACTGCCAAATTACAGCTTGCAAAACTTGTAAATTACCTTCTTGTAAAAGTGGGCGGTGCCACGCCCATTGTCCAAAATCTTACCAATTTTCTATTCTGCGTCATAACGTCAACTCATCTACCAAGTTTCATCGCTTTAACCGCCTTTGGCAATGAATTATCGCATTTTTTCGGTTTTTCGAAAGTTTCGATATCGAAAAAGTGGGCGTGGTTATAGTCCGATATCGTTCATTTTAAATAGCGATCTGAGATGAGTGCTCAGGAACCTACATACCAAATTTTATCAAGATACGTTAAAATTTACTCAAGTTATCGTGTTAACGGACGGACATACGGACGGACGGACATGGCTCAATCAAATTTTTTTTCGATCCTGATGATTCTGATATATGGAAGTCTATATCTATCTCGATTCCTTTATACCTGTACAACCAACCGTTATCCAATCAAACTTAATATACTCTGTGAGCTCTGCTCAACTGAGTATAAAAAAACCACCGTAGATTGTGAGTAAAACACACTTCCGAAGAAGCATCGCTGTAAACCTCTTATAGCATACAATAAACAGCAGCTATGAGATCAGCCTCCGCCTAACGCACCATATCAGGCCTAGTCGTTCAAGTGAGCAACGGAACAATTCCCGGAAATCATAGGGCTGGAAATAGAAAGGCAGCACATAAAAGTCGTTAAATAAGAAAGCTGGGATGAAACGCCAAGCAAACGGGCCGGGGAGCACAACGGTCCACAAGACGATTTTTACGGAACTATGCATAAGGCATTCTTCCATTCCCACCCGCAAAAACTAATCGTATGCACTATTATGGTACCATAGTTATCATTGTGCTTCCTTATCCTTTTTTCTTCTTCTTTCCCATTGTTTTTTTTCTCTTCCGAGATTCTCTTCCAATTTGTGCTGTGCTGCTTCTAATTTTTTTCTACAAATTGGCAGATCTACAAGTTTTCTGCTAAGGCGGGTGAATTTTGCGGAGAAGCTTTGCAAGCCAAAAATATAATCGGAACGTTTTTCTAACTAATGTTAAAGGGCGTGCCCCGTTTTTGGAAATTATTTTGATGTTAGAATTCAAGGCTCGATTCTATCTCAAGGCCAGAACAATAGTTTTTATGATAAAGAAAAACAATTTTGATGTTAATGGGTTGAGTGCAAATAAAACGAGTTATTTCACCTTACGGCCTAACGTTTCGCCAACTTTCCTTGGCATCTTCAGGGGCGGATATTGGTATTTAAACATTGAACTAAAATACGAATTTAGACATTGATTGTTGTCATTAAACTAAAAAACTGATTTTTACAATTAAAAACGATACCATCTAATGTGGTAAACTTGTCATACTATATGTAGCTTCAATGTTTAAATACCAATATCCGCCCCTGAAGATGCCAAGGAAAGTTGGCGAAACGTTGGGCCGTAAGGTGAAATAACTCGTTTTATTTGCACTCAACCCATTTAGATCGAACGAGCTTAAAAATACACAAAAAATTTTGATGTTAGTTTTCCCATTCGAATAGTTAAGCCAGCAATCTAACAAAAAGCTTCACCAAAAAATACCACCTAAGGACGTAACAAACAATAAGGCCTAACATGCTTAAGACAATATAATATATAAATAAACTCACGACGTTATTTCGTTTGTTAAAATTGTTGTTTATTAAATTAAATTAGATACTGGTACGGCACTATGTGCCTTTCGAATAATCTAACTTAAAGAATTTAATTAATTATGCGGCACTATGTGCCTTTCCGTTAAAGCTAAAATTAAGACTGACTTATTATTCAAGCTTAAAGTTATAAAGCTGCAGACATTGGTGCTTTATCGGTAACCGTATCGGTAACCTTATAACAGCTGATTCGACCAACCTTATGGGAATCAGTGCAATCGATTACTGGTGCCGCTAAGGTCGTAACCGTATCGTAGCCAACCAATTGGTTTTTGGTTTACCGTCGTAACGATAAACAGCTGATTACGTTAGGGATACGACTACAGCGATACGACAAACGGCACCAATGACTCCGGCTTAAGCTACCTTTCCTGAGCCTGCCTACGTGACCAAAGATGCTTGGTCAGCAAAATAGGGTTTGCGCGTGTAGCGCTCAGCTGAAGTATTTGGTCATGTGAGCGAATAAGCGGTTGCGGGTGTTTCGCTCGCTGAAGGTGTTTAGTTTCATCAATTAAGAATTTAGCGGATGCGCGTGCAGCGCAATTGCATTTTTGGTTGCAACACGACTCCCAAATATGCGAACGGTTTGTTTGTTTGCAGAATATTCTGTGGGAATGGAATTTATGAAATGTTGTTTTGACTATGTGGAGAAGTTCACAAAGTATTGTGTTAACTCCTCCCTCCGAAATTTCAATCGTCACCGATTGATTTTTTAAAAAATGGGATGTCGTTTAGACTCCTATGCCGCGGCATTTTTACTACCGGCATTTGAAATGATTCTGGTGTACTAATAATTATTTGAGAACTTCTGCTCTTTTTGCATCTGAAAATTGCAAATATGGTAAGTACTAAGGCTAATAGCCCAAAATGAGTGAATAAGCTGGATTTCACTAAAAGGTTCAGATCACTTATTTTTTTAATCTAATATATAAAATTCTTCTGTCACGGTTTTAGAGGCTGAACTCCTCCGAAACGGCTAAACCGATTCTCATGAAATTTTGTGAGCATATTGGGTAGGTCTGAGGATCGGCCAACGTCTACCTTTTTCTCGCTACCTGTCTAGGGTCTTGAGATCAAAACGTGGACCCGGGTACCCCTAGAATGTGTTTATACAATATGGATATCAAATGAAAGCTGTTAATGAGTGCTATAGTAGAGGACAATTTTCATACAACTTGGAGGCTAGGGTCTCGAGATATAGCCCAAAACGTGGACCCGTACCCCTAGAATGTGCTTATACAATATGTATGTCAAATGAAAGCTGTTGATGAGTGCTATAGTACAGGTTAATTTTCATACAACTGGGAGGCTAGGGTCTCGAGATATAGCCCAAAACGTGAACCCGGGTACCCCTAGAATGTGTTTATACAATATGGATATCAAATGAAAGCTGTTGATGAGTGCTATAGTACAGGATAATTTTCATACAACTGGGAGGCTAAGGTCTCGAGATATAGCCCAAAACGTGGACCCGGGTATCCCTAGAATGTGCTTATACAATATGTATGTCAAATGAAAGCTGTTGATGAGTGCTATAGTACAGGATAATTTTCATACAACTGGGAGGCTAGGGTCTCGAGATATAGTCCAAAACGTGGACCCGGGTACCCCTAGAATGTGTTTATACAATATGGATATCAAATGAAAGCTGTTGATGAGTGCTATAGTACAGGTTAATTTTCATACAACTGGGAGGATAGGGTCTCGAGATATAGCCGAAAACGTGGACCCGGGTACCCCTAGAGTGTGTTTATACAATATGGATATCAAATGAAAGCTGTTGATGTATGCTTTAGTACAGAGTAAGTTTTACACCGCTGGGTGACTACGGTCTCGAGATATAGGCCAAAACATGGACCCGTATACCTCTAGAATGTGTGTGTATTATGGATATCAAATGAAAGCTGTTGCTGAGAGCTCTGAAGTTCATTGTGATATTCGATTTAGTCGCATCAACCTGGCAAAACTGATAAATATGCATGCGAAGCCGAAATAAAGACATGACTTAATAATACCCACATACTTATTTGCATACGTCCTATTCGATTTGCCTGAAATTTCGTATATAAATTTGTCTATAATAGTATTTACGATGCTTTTTTCCGGGATAGAATGAGACGAAGATGGAGATGAAGCGAAAAAGACGGAGGGAGGAGTGAATAAAGAGATTAGGAAAAAGTGTAGAGGGGTAGGGCAGAGTTAGACGGAAAAAGCTTATTAAAATGTATGCAGATAGACCAAATTTAGGGCAGAACAAAGTCTGCCGGGTCTGCCAGTGTTCTTTATATTAAGATCTTTCATAAGTTTTAAGGATAGTACTTCCTCGAATTCTGAGCGTGAATTTGAATGTTGGATTAGAGCAGGCAATGGTCTTAGGCTATGTTATTCTAAAGTTGTAAAATTCATGTTATTAATTCTTATAGTGTCATTAAAGGTTCTTATTAAATATGATCCTTTCAAATTCCTAGTATTATTATTTGTAGTAATATTTCCTTCGAAATCGTTTAAAAGTATTAATCCAATATTTATTTCAATAATATTTTTAACATGTTCCGTGTTTGTTACGGTGCACTTATATAGTTTATTCTTTTTTAAATTTCTTATACAATTTTCATTTTATAAATTAACAATTTGGGTTTGTTTGCAAATTTTTATTTCATTTATTATTTTACAATCTTTTTCTATACCGTAATATTCCTCATTACATTTCAATATTTTCTCAAATCTTATCTTTAAAATAGTTCCGGTTTGTCTTAAAGGCTTAATTATAATAGATTTGCAAGTTTTAGTAAATTGTGTTTTACAGCGATTTGAACGTCTGCAAAATTCAAAGATTCTTCTAACGATAAAATGGTAAATTTGTTTCTATACAAATTTTATTTATTATATGTGCTTCTTGATTGGTAATAATAACTGAGTTAATAATGTTCGCTTTTTTTAAATGAATTGCTCTTTTAATATTTTCTAACTCCTCTTTGATTATGTCAATTTTAAATTTATACTGAAGTATTAGGGCGGTTTGAAATTCGTTACTGTTTCCTAGAGACTTTATTATTAAGTTGCTAATTTGTGTGATATTGTTAATTCTTTCGATAATATTTTTGTTAATTACTACTTGTTGGTTATTATTTTCAACTATTTCGTGAAATTTACTCTTGATGGCTACCAAGTCGTCATGGTCAGGATTGCCAGCTATCCATTTCCAGGCTGATCCTATGAAATCTAGGGATCTTTTATTTTTGTATGTAGATAAGATGTTATTAATGGTTGCGTTGATGTTATTTATCTCATCTGCTATAAATGGGTAAAGGGGGTTGTTAGTTGGTATGTTTCTATAAAGTTTCTGTTTAGTTCTTGTAGTATTGTAGAGTATTCCGTTATGTTTGTCATGTGGATAATCCGGTAAGTTCCTGTTTGAACTTTGGCAATTCCGTCTTCCATAACAACGATTTCTGATTGAGTGTAGTCTAACACTTCAACCGAACCATCGCATAAAATAAAGTTCAGGAAAAGGAGAAATCTAAAATAAAAATGTGCTGAATTAGTTTCGTATGCGGTCCTTGTGAACTATTTTTCCTGATTCTGTTGTTATTGTGGAATTCCTATTTTCTTTTACAATTTCTTCTTTGTATTGTTTGGAAAGTTTGGTACCTAGTCTTTTGTTTTGTCTAACGAAAACCTTTTGTCCTGGCCTGTAGTCTATAGTGTCCTTTTTATTCTTGTTATGGTATTGTAGGTCTTGTTCCTGTGTCTTTTTAGTTTTTCAAAAATTTTTGCCCTGGTTTCTTCTCGATTTTCGCGATTGGATGGACAGGGTCTGCCGAAAAATAAGTCAACTGAGTTTTTTCCTGTAACAGAGTGGATAGTATGATTGTATTTGTTTACAGACCATTGCAATAGTTCCTCAAAGTTTTTGTCTGTATGTAATGTTCGTCAGGAAACTCTGGAAGTCTTGATGGAGACACACTTTCCGGGAAGCGCGGATGCGATAGCACGACGTTGCCAGAAAACCGCGCATACCCTCCGGAAGCTGACGTCACAGACATCGTTGACCAGGATAAAATATCATGGGTTATAAAATCTTTCGAACCCTACAAATTGGCGGGACCGGATGGTGTGAAACCGGCTATGTTACAAGCCGCTTGGACGAATTGATACCACATCTACACGACATCTTCTCAAGATGCCTTCAAGATAGTTATGTACCCGAAGACTGGAGAAATGTACGGGTGGTTTTCATGCCCAAAGCAGGAAGACTTAACCACTGGGAAGCCAAGCACTATAGACCAATAACCTCTCTTCCTTTATCCTTAAAACACTGGAGAGACTTATCGATCTACATATTAGAAGCAATGCCACTCTCTGCAGGATGGACGCAGCTCAGCACGCATACCGAAAAGGCAAATCAGTTGAAAGTGCCCTTCATGAGGCAGTCACTGTCATCGAGAACTCACTGAATTGCAAGGAATATTCGTTAGCCGTCACAACGTTAAATCTATCTTCGGAAGCCAAATATCTTGGCGTTATACTCGATTCCAAATTAAGCTGCAAAAGGAACGTTGAGATGAGATCAAAGAAAGCTCTAGCGTCATACTACACCTGCAAAAGGTCTTTTGGACGGAACTGGGGACTGGCACCACATGTCACTCATGGCATATACGGCATAGCCATTCGACCGATACTAACATATGGAGCTCTGGTCTGGTGGAAGGCGCTAGACAAAAGAGTAATCAACAGAGGGTCGGGAAGGTACAAAGACACGCTTGCCTGGGAATGTCAGGTGCCGTGAGCAGCGTACCTCAGGAAGCGCTAAATGTAATCTTTCACTTGACGCCTCTACAAGTCTTCGTGCAGGGATTAGCCGCAAGAAGAGCTCCAGGCATAAGAGAATCCAACATGTGGAAATCAGCTAAGCACAGACACGCGACGATTCTAGACGGTATGACGAAGGGACAATTAAACGGAATAATAACAGACGTAACATCCAAAACCGACCACATCACAGCGGTTTTGGACTTCCAAGTTCCGAACATAAGATATCCTTCAAGGGAGGAATGGGAAGCAGGCCTAGACAATGGTCGGGGTATTACAATCTACACCGATGGCTCGAAAATGTAAAAGGGAACCGGAGCTTGGATGTACTCAACACATCTACAGTGAAGCCAATCATTCCGACTTCCTGACGCATGCAGTCTATTCCAGGCCGAGGTCTATGCCATAGACAAAGCAGCAAAGCTGCTTCAAGATAGGCTGGTCTCCGACCCCGACGTAACGATCTTTGTTGACAGCCAAGCCGCCTTAAGGACATTAGAGTCCAACATAATAAAAATCGTCCTCAATGTCTGCCTTTGACATATTTTTGCACTCTAAGTGTGTATATTTGACCTAGAACAACATTATTTAATAGCTGGGCCTTATTAACATTTCGGGGCTTTTCCCAGATAACACTGAGATTATTTTAGGTATCTTTTCAGAGCTATTTCGGGAATTGTTCTCTGGATTTTATTTAGAACAATTAAAGAACTATTAAAGGATAATTTGATACTATTTTGTTATAGCTTAGGAATATTCTTAGGCAATTCCGGGATCGTTTCGGATATACGTATTTCAGTATAACATTAGGATGGTTTTCGGGAAGATTTAAGATTGTTTAAAAGATCATCTGATATCAAATATTTTGATTTTGTTTTAAAATTTTAGTTTCTGTAACAGAAAATACCTTAAAAGTTGGACGCCAAATTCCTCTATTTCCCATTATCAATTTGGGAATTTTTCCAATGAAAATGTTGATCATTGCGCCATCTAGAGGAATGTATCGCTCTATAAACCGAAAACCGCAAATCACTGTTACCCATACACCGTTGGATGAGAGAAGAGTTTGGAATAATATTTGACAGAATCTACTTGGTAAATGGGGTAAAACGATAGATATGAAGCGCCTCGTTTGTTTGTTTGGTAATAAAGAAGTTTCATACAGAGCAACAACAATTATAAATATGAATCTAAAACTATAAAATTCTTTACTGTACAAATGTTAATAATACATCGCTTCCATGCCATATATGTACATATGTAAAACAACTTTCGTCGATTACTCTACAATAACTTACTGTAGCTACCAGCCTCTCGATACATTGCTCTTGCTGCTGAGTGGATGGTTGACTATACTAGGAGGCAAAACTTCATGTCATTGTCGTCACAACATAGCTAAGGACCAAGTTCAAAAGTTGCTTTTGTAAACAACAAATAAATTTTTTTTGGGAGGGAAAAAAGATTGAAACATTTCGTGTTTGGGTGTCGTGGTGTGTGCTTGTGCTTGTGGCTCACCAACTCACTAATGTTTTCATTTAAAAATTAAAACAAGAGCTGTCGTCATAAATGGGCATGCCATGTATCATTGGCATATCCTTGCATTGTCATCAGACCATCGACCTACGTGTCGTGTGAAAGCCATAGAATTTTCGATACTTGAATAAGAAGTATTCAGATATTCATATAACAACATTTACATTTTCCTATACTACTATGAAGTACTCTTTATAATATCGAAATTTTTTGCTGTTTAATTGCTTAACAGCCAAGTTGAAAATGAAAAGGCATGTAAACAAACATTGACATATTGTCTGATTTATACCTACAACCTTGAAAATGGTTTGCAGCGAGAGGTCATTGAAAATGAGGGGGGCGGCTCAGTTATGTAGGTAAATAAAATTACGCGGTCTATGGAATGATATTGGAATTGGATGCTGTTGGATGTTAGGATGTAGAAAATGCGACAAGTTGCTTATATAATTCGATGTGTGGTGTTAAACAAGAGTTGCCAATGCGTTAAAAAATGCAAGTTGTGTTTTGTTAAGGGATAAGCAAAGGAGGTAGAAATAGCCACGAAACCTGGAAGTGGTGTCAAATGACGGTATAGCCATAGAGGCGGCGGTGTTGGCAATGAGACAAAAAGCTAAACGATGCTGCGAATCTTAAGAATAATCATAAACGCTACGAGCAGAGGACGTGGACAAGGACCTCTGGAGCCTGAAATCAGCAGCATGAGCGCAGCAGCGGATAATTTGAAGAGAGACCAACAGCTCAATGGCGCTGCTTGTCTTACAGATAAACATAGTAAAGTGGCGCCGAACGAACTCCTACTGACTCTTGAGGAGGCTTCGTTTGATATGACGCTGACACAGGAGCCATGACTCTCATCTGGAGGAGAGGTTGCTGTACTCCGCTCGCGCAGATTCCGTAGAAGTTCCACCAGAAGAGTTCTAAAGGCTGGTTTATCAATAAGGGTGCAGAGAACAGCACGTCATAGGCGGAAAGGATAGTGCGCTTCACAGCGTATGGGGAGGGCGATATTAACGATAGAACTGGGTCCCTGTTTTGTTATGTACTAACGAGTATTATAAAGGCGGCTAACAGGGGTAGCGTTGCTAAATATGTTGGTCCAACATCAAGTAATGTGCTTTATATCACATTGAGCTCTGAGCATGGTATATCAGGAGTATCGTATATCACATTCAGAATACCCCTAAAGAGGGTAGAGAAGGAGAAAACTTTCAGAAACCCTAGAAAGACTAACTGGTACAAATTTCAAAATCACGCCTTACACGTTCCTAATCGTGACAAAAGTTTATATGTGATGTCGCCGTTTAAAATAATATCGAGTTTCGGTATAGAAAATTGAAAAATTCAGTTTCAATTTCATCCATAGAGCAATCATCGCTTTGACCACTGTGCGACACGTAACTGAAACTATGCAAACCAATTGCAAAAAACGTTTTCGAAAATCTTCGCAAATTCGAGAAAATATTGCAAAAAGTTCCGAGCTTCTTATTTGGATTTCTCAGAAATTTTTTGAAAATGCAGTTTTGTAGCCCAATCAACTTTAGTCTCACAAATAAAATAAAAAGTTATGGGTGAAAATTTATTTCCGAGTGTTTCAGATTTTCGTCAATATAAAAAAAAAATTTGAAAATATGGGTATTATCAGCTATATGGAAAACATTTTGCACTGTTTATGCACTTGACTTTGAGTATTATTTTTTTTTTTATCTAAATTTTGACCAATAGCAGTTATTTACAATGTCGGCATATAATACACTACAATATTAATATGTACCTCGATATGGCAACCCTGCCTATACTTAACCGCCTCTTAACTTTTCAACGAAGTCAGCAATTTTTCAAGACATTTTCTACTCTTTGAATATTGATTACATTTAACGGATAAACTTCAATCAAGAAGAAAGCTTATCGGCTATAAAGGAGTGGGGGAAGTTGGTTGCTGTCGTCTGCGGAATTTCTCATATGTGGATAAGGAGACTTAAGGTAAAATTTACAACTTAATATTAGTTAGTAGTGGCAAGGACAACAGCAGCTGTTTATTATTAAAGATATTCAGAAAAATTAATTAAATAAATTGAAACATATTACAAATGTCTTCAAATTAAAGAAAAAAATTATTCAGTTTAATTTAAGAAATTATTTTAAAACAAGTAAGGAAGGCTAAGTTCGGGTGTAACCGAACATTACATACTCAGTTGAGAGCTATGGTGACAACATAAGGGAAAATAACCATGTAGGAAAATCAACCGAGGGAAACCGTGGAATGTGTTTGTATGATATGTGTATCAAATGAAAGACATTAAAGAGTATTTTATGAGGGAGTGGGCCATAGTTCTATAGATGGACGCCATTTAGGGATATCGCCATAAAGGTGGATCAGGGTTGACTCTAGAATTTGTTTGTACAATATGGGTATCAAAAAAAAGGTGCTAATGAGTATTTTAAAAGGGAGTGGGCCTTAGTTCTATAGGTGGACGGACGCCTTTTCGAGATATCGCCATAAAGGTGGACCCGGGGTGACTCTAGAATATGTTTGTACGATATGGGTATCAAAAAAACGGTGTTAATGAGTATTTTAAAAGGGCGTGGGGCTTCGTTCTAATGAGTATTTTAAAAGGGAGTGGGCCATAGTTCTATAGGTGGACGCCATTTAGGGATATCGCCATAAAGGTGGATCAGGGTTGACTCTAGAATTTGTTTTGTACGATATGGGTATCAAATGAAAGGTGTTTATGAGTATTTTAAAAGGGAGTGGGCCTTAGTTCTATAGGTGGATGCCTTTCGAGATATCGCCCTAAAGGTGGGCCAGGGGTGACTCTAGAATTTTTGTGTACGATATGAGTATGAAATGAAAGGTGTTAATGAGTATTTTAAAAGAGCGTGGGCCTAAGTTCTATAGATGTCCGCCTTTTCGAGATATCGCCATAAAGATGGACCAGGGGTGACTCTAGAATTTGTTTGTACGATATGAGTATCAAATGAAAGGTGTTAATGAGTATTTTAAGAGGGCGTGGGCCTTAGTTCTATATGTGGACGCCTTTTCGAGATATCGCCAAACGTGGACCAGGGGTGACTCTAGAATTTGTTTGTACGATATGAGTATCAAATGAAAGGTGTTAATAGGTATTTTAAAAGGGAGTGGGCCTAAGTTCTATAGGGGGACGCATTTCGGAATATCGTTATAAAATTGGACCTGTGTTGACTCTAGAATGCGTTTGTACAATATGGGTGTCAAACGAAAAGTGTTTAAAAAGGGAGTGGGCCTTTGTTCTATGGGTGGACGCCTTTTCGGGATATCGCCATAAACGTGGACCAGGGGTGACTCTAGAATGCGTTTGTACAATATGGGTATCAAAAGGTGCTAATGAGTATTTTAAAAGGGTGTGGGCCTCAGTTCTATAGGTGCACGCCTTTTCGAGATATCGCCATAAAGGTGGACCAGGGGTTACACTAGAATTTGTTTGTACGATATGGGTATCAAATGAAAGGTGTTAATGAGTATTTTAAAAGGGCGTGGGTCTTAGTTCTATAGGTGGACGCCTTTTCGAGATATCTCCATAAAGGTAGACCAGGGTGACTCTAGAATTTGTTTGTACGATATGGGTATCAAATGAAAGGTGTTAATGAGTATTTTAAAAGGTAGTGGGCCTTAGTTCTATAGGTGGATGCCCTTTCGAGATATCGCCATAAAGGTGGGCAAGGGGTGATTCTAGAACTTTTGTGTACGATATGGGTATCAAATGAAAGGTGTTAATGAGTATTTTAAAAAGGAGTGGGCCTTAGTTCTATAGGTGGACGCCTCTTCGAGATAGCGACATGAAAGTGGACCAGGGGTGACTCTAGAATTTGTTTGTATGATATGGGTATCAAATGAAAGGTGTTAATGAGTATTTTAAAAAGGAGTGGGCCTTAGTTATATATGTGGACGCCTTTTCGAGATATCGCCATAAACGTGGACCAGGGGTGACTCTAGAATGTGTTTGTACGATATGGGTATCAAATTAAAGGTATTAATGAGGGTTTTAAAAGGGAGTGGCCCTTAGTTGTATATGTGAAGGCGTTTTCGAGATATCTACCAAAATGTGGACCAGGGTGATCCAGAACATCATCTGTCGGGTACCGCTAATTTATTTATATATGTAATACCACGTACAGTATTCCTTCCAAGATTCCAAGGGCTTTTGATTTCGCCCTGCAAAACTTTTTCATTTTCTTGTACTTAATATGGTAGGTGTCACACCCATTTTACCAAGTTTTTTTCTAAAGTTATATTTTACGTCAATAGACCAATACAATTACCATGTTTCATTCCTTTTTTCGTATTTGGTATATAATTATGGCATTTTTTTTCATTTTTCGTAATTTTCGATATCGAAAAAGTGAGCGTGGTCATAGTCGGATTTCGGCCATTTTTTACACCAATACAAAGTGAGTTCAGATAAGTACGTGAACTGAGTTTAGTAAAGATATATCGATTTTTGCTCAAGTTATCGTGTTAACGGCCGAGCGGAAGGACAGAAGGTCGACTGTGTATAAAAACTGGGCGTGGCTTCAACCGATTTCGCCCTTTTTCAAAGAAAACAGTTACCGTCTTAGGAGCTAAGCCTCTACCAAATTTCACAAGGATTGGTTAATTTTTGTTCGACTTATGGCATTAAAAGCATCCTAGACAAATTAAATAAAAAAGGGCGGAGCTACGCCCATTTTGAAATTTTCTTTTATTTTTGTATTTTGTTGCACCATATCATTACTGGAGTTGAATGTTGGCATAATTTACTTATATTCTGTAAAGATATTAACTTTTCTTTTAAAATTTGAATTAAAAAAAAAATTTTTTTTAAAAGTGGGCGTGGTCGTTCTCCGATTTTGCTAATTTTTATCAAGCAGACATAAAGTAATAAGGGTAACGTTCCTGCCAAATTTCATCATGATATCTTCAACGACTGCCAAATTACAGTTTGCAAAACTTCTAAATTACCTTCATTTAAAAGTGGGCGGTGCCACGCCCATTGTCCAAAATTTTACTAGTTTTCTATTCTGCGTCATAAGTTCAACTCACCTACCAAGTTTCATCGCTTAATGCGTATTTGGTAATGAATTATCGCACTTTTTCGATTTTTCGAAATTTTCGATATCGAAAAAGTGGGCGTGGTTATAGTCCGATATCGTTCATTTTAAATAGCGATCTGAGATGAGTGCCCAGGAACCTACATACCAAATTTCATCAAGATACCTCAAAATTTACTCAAGTTATCGTGTTAACGGACAGACGGACGGACATGGCTCAATCGAATTTTTTTTCGATACTGATGATTTTGATATATGGAAGTCTATATCTATCTCGATTCCTTTATACCTGTACAACCAACCGTTATGCAATCAAAGTTAATATACTCTGTGAGCTCTGCTCAACTGAGTATAAAAAGTATAATTTTGGAGATGTGCGGCATCGAGATGCGTACCTCTCACATGTTAAGCGAGCGGTCTACCATCTGAGCTACGTCTCATGAGCTAAACAATGTGTGGAAATAACGGTAGTTACAGTGGTCGTACATATATAACTTGCTGCTTAGATTTTTTTATATCCAGTGACGACAGATCGTGTGTAAAGTTTCAAGTAACTTAAGTGAAGTGACAGTTGATTTCATTAGACTTGAGGTAAAGCAATATTTGCGAGAGGTAGAGGGTATTTCTTTACAAGAACACCCATTATAGAACATGCGACCTCTCTCGGAGGCTTATGGAAGGTTATGGAAGTTGCCTAGCAGAATTTGAATCAGATACAAGCAACTCGGCTTAGACAAAAATCCGGCAAAGGATTATCAAAGCTATAACACATCCCATAACCTTCGGGGAGTATCCTTATCGCTACAACAACAAGATTAAATTTTATCTGGAGGATACAAATCTTTCACACAGCATCATTTGATTTTCTCGTTTTCATCGGATGCGAAGCACAAAAGGAAATAAAGCAACAAAGCACAATAACAGAAAATGGAAAAAATCAACAACAAAATCAGGTATAGCCAAAAATGTTCTGTTTTCCAGGGCCCCGATTACGTAATTAAACACTTAGCTCTTAAAAGTGCCCTTTTGCTATTACGTCATCATCATTTTGTTATAGGCAATGGGTTCGAATTCGAACCAGGAATTAGTTATATGTACACTGAAAGAAAAAGACTGGTAAAATCAACCGAAATACGGGTCAGTTCAACCGAAATTTCTGTCAATTTTTATCCATCGCAACAAGATGTTGAATCAACTGCGCACAAATCGTTGATTCGTAATTGACCGTTTTAGTAGTCAAATGAACAAAAAAGTTGTTGCGACAAAAAAAAATAAATGTAAGGCGCGATAGCCTCCGAAGAGATCTAAGGCCGAGCTTCTCTTCCAATTTGCGTCTTGCTCCTCTTGATTTTTCCTACAAATTGGCCGGACGAGACCTACATGTTTTATGCCGACTCCGAACGGCATCTGCAAGGCAGATGAGTTTTCACTGAGAGCTTTTCATGGCAGAAATACACTCGGAGCGCTAGCCAAACACTGCCGAGGGGCGACCCCGCTTAGAAAAATTTTCTTCTAATTGAAAAACCTTATTTCTAAAATTTTGATGGTGCTTTGCCCGTGGTGCGAACCCAGGGCATACGGTGTGGCAGGCGGAGCATGCTACCATCACACCACGGTGCACTGACTAACCGAACGTCAATTGCATCAAATATGCTGGCACACATTAAACATTATACACTATTGTTGGCATTATATCTCGCTACCACCATATAATCAAGACGCAATTTAAAGAACTAGCATTGTTTGCCATTTGTTTTTCAAACAAACAATAAAATATTGGTACATTAATGTTTAGTCAGCCGTAAAATTACTTTTAAGTCTTTTACTTATGCATACAACAAAAGCAAAAATATGAAAACTTTAAATGTGGCGATGAGAGTCACAGCAGCGGTGTAAACTTGTTACCACCTATCCATGCAATGACTGCTGCTTCTTTCTACTTTCAACTTTTGTCTACCCACAAATACGCTATCAAGCAAAAAAAATTTTTTAAATAATGCAAAAAGAAATTTTCATACATACACTTTTCCGGGCATTAATCCGCTTTTCTTGCCTGGTCGCTAACTAAATACAAGCCAGGAATGTTAGTATGGATTTGTTATTGTAATTGTTCTAGAGTAACGAAAATTTTGTCTTGCCAAAGTATTTTGTTAGATTTGGGCACTTAATGAAGTTGCTTTGTTTACTGTAGAATAGGAAAAAATAAAACTTTTTTATGGCATAAATTTATTGATTTCCACTCAAAAATCATTAATTTGGCATTGGATTTTGAAAATCTTAATAATTCTACTTTCTTTTCACAAACAGTTTGCACTTAAAATATTTACAAACGCACAGTGGGAAGTTTCAACGACAATTGGCCAGAAATTAAGTTTCTGTGAAGCAGGTAGATCTAGAAACTATTTTTAGTATTGAATCAAATTCTAGCTAAAGTTTTAAATAACATACATCATTTCATTTCATTTTATTTCATTTTATCTTAATACATTTTATTTTATTTTACTTTGTTTTATTTTTGTTTATTTTATTTGATTTTTATTTTTTAATTTATTTTACTTATTTACTTTTTTTTTGTTTGCACTTTATTCTTTCATATAAATCCAAGCAAAAAATTTAAAAAGATGTTACAATGAACAGAATCATAAAATAAACAAATTTCAATTTAAACCTGAAAATCTAGCCACGTGCTTTGTTTCTGTAAACATGTTGTGTATTAGTAATAATAATTACGCATTTGCTAATGTTTGTCATTATATCTCTGGCTCTTTATTTCGAACAAAACAGCAGTGTATACATCTCTTCGTGCACTTGCATGTATACAAATTGCTGTGTGATTTCGTTCATATCCACTCTACCACGTACACTGTTCCCACATTGCACTATAGCGCAGTGACTACACTTGCGCATACATTCACTAGAACCACATAACTGTATGAGAGAGTTTCGAAAACATAAGTGTATTCTGAAATTTTTCTACTCTATCGTCTTTAAATTTGACTCCACTGTACACAGCTGTAAAAGTTTTACTGCCATCATCTCTTCTGCCACACTTTCTCATTATTAAACGCAATCAACATAATTTGTTGCTCATTTATCGGCAAACAATATCTCAATTGCTGCCATCCAATGTCACCTTGTCACGAGACAGTAATTTCCCCCACAATCTACTAAAGGTCATCCTATACCTACTTTCCTTGCACGCGCACTCCCCCCACAAACGTACAAAAGCTGTCATAATGCTCAATAATGAAAAATGAAAATTTTATCATAAATTGACAAATACTTATTTAGTAGAGGGAGTCGAAGGAAGGAAGTGTGAACATCATCTTATTCGCCTGGTGCATTTTAAACGTTGGCACGGCCGTCTCGTATTTTGATTGTCATTGCTCTCTGCTTTATCAGTTGTCTCTGTTCTATTGTGATGTTATTGCTCTAGCTGCATCCCAGTAAACATAATCACTAACTGGCTAGAGAATTTTTGGTAGATGTAGTAGCTGCGAAGAGAAGTAAGTTACAGTAGTAGACCACTAAGCGCAACCCAATTGTCAACCTCATTTACGCGAGTCGAATTCTGTAACCAATATATATGTGTCATACACATATTTAGTAGGCGAGGCTCTGGCGAGCACAAGTTCTTCATGGAATTAAGAGGTGGGGCGAGATTGTCCAGATGGTTAAATCGTTCCCGAAACGGTCGGGCTAGTACCTTAATGGTACTTGTTAGTCGAGTCTTTATCGCTACAACAACAGCAATCAATCGACTCGATAATTTTACAATAGGTACTGTCAACTGTTTTTTGTTTCTGCAGTGTATGGTGGCGTAGTGATAGTTCGGCTTAAGCTATGCGATCTCTCCGTTTTAGTTATTGTCTGCTGGAATAGGCAGTCACTCTATATCCTTATTAGACAATAATAAAAGTGTATGCAAGTGTTTCGAATTTAATTAAAAAAATAAACTTTAAATTGCCAGATGTGCGTATAAGAGGATTTGGCAAAGCGATATGACGCCTGGCGTTTGATGATTAGTCTAAAACAGTAAATTGCAATTGGAAATTTTGAAACAAGCATGCACGTTATTAAAAAAATAAATATTTAATGCTTTATTTTTGATTAAGTCATTAAGATATATACACTTTTAGGGTATAATTAAAAAATCAATTATTTGCAACATGAGTATGACTGAGGAAAATTAGTCTAAATTTATTTCATATATTTGTTTAGTCTAAAAATTGAATCATAATTTATGCAGATAGTATTAAAGTTAAAGTTTTGTGAAAATTTACGACCATATAACCCGCAATTCACACATTTCAATATAATACTTAACAATGTTGTGTAGAAACGCCGACAGTAAGGGCCGACGTTAAGTACTTTGAAATGAACTTAACGTGAAATGATCAGAAAGGAGCTCACGCGAAGTGTCCGTGCGGATGGACTTGAAATTACTATTATCTTCCAATTAGTAGTTGCTGAACAAGCAGAGTACTTTAAACTTTAAAAGAGACTATTGTTTATATTTATGCGCAGAATGTTGTCGTTGTTCAATGTCAGCAATACATTTTGTTTTAGTTACTTGTTAGACATAAGCAATGAAATAATATTTTCATAGCATATTTACAAAATATTTCTTGAGTGTTAAAAAACATGCCTGCATACGTCTTGCCTAGTTGCTCGTTAACCAACGACATAAAACAATGTACACGATTTTTAATTTGAGTATGGCTTCTGCAAGAGATTTTTACAACACTTAAAGACAAACTTTTTGCTAAAAATCACGATTAAAAAATTTGACAAGTTGACAAAACAACATTCTCAAATTAAAATATAGTTTTATTCTCAAAGCAATAAATGGTTCGTTATTTAATTTTGCGATTCTGCCCGCTTCTGAAATGTTTAAATACCTATCTTGACAATATTTCATCACCATCATCATTAATTGGCACTTAACCGATAACAGTTGGTAAAGAATCACGCCAGCTATCTCTATTTCAAGATAACTGAGGCCAGTTGGCATGACTAAAGGAGATCAAGTCTTCCTCCACTTGCCTTTACCAAGTTATGCGTAATCTCCTCCACCTCTGCTGCCAAACTGCGGTGTCGACTGAAATACTTTAGTGGCCGGAGCGTCTTTGTGCATCCGCATAACATGATCTAGCCAGAAAAGCTTTTGGGTTCTTATTCGCTGCACTATTTTCATATCTGTGTAAAGCTCATCACTACACCTCTTTCGATACTCGCTGTTGATATTATGAGAAGGAACAGAAACCATTCGGAGAGCTTTTTACTCGAGCACTCCAATCTCCAATGATCTTCTCTGTTTTTGTTGTTGTAGCGATAAGGACTCCCCCGAAGGTTTTGGGAAATGTACGGTAACACGCGCCATTGAGATACTAGCCCGACCATCTCGGGAACGATTTGGTATGATCACATTGAACCTTCTACGTCATACATATTTTTATGCAATTGACTAACTGTTTTTATAATGATTATAAAAAAAATAAATGTAAGGCGCGATAACCTCCGAAGATATCTAAGGCCGACTTCTCTTCCAATTTGCGTCGTGCTCCTCTTGATTTTCCTTACAAATTGGCCGGACGGGACCTACATGTTTTTTGCCGACCCCGAACGGCATCTGCGAGGCAGATGAGTTTTCACTGAGAGCTTTTCATGGCAGAAATACACTCGGAGCGCTTTCCAAACACTGCCGAGGAGCGACCTCTCAGAAAAATTTTCTTCTAATTGAAAGAACTTATTTCTAAAATTTTGATGTTGTTTTGCCGGGGTGTGAACGCAGCGCATACGGTGTGGTAGGCGGAGCACGCTACCATCACACCACGGTGGCGGCAATGATTGTCATTATAAAATATTATTTAAAAATTTCTTAATTAAATTTTGTATCCCAAATATTAAAAAAATTAAATTGTTTTCTAAACAATTTTTGCTAATCGACTAATCGAATGGCGAATAAAATTAGCATGGTATGATTAAACAATGTTGAAATTTGAAAAATTGAAATTTTAGCTTTTTCAGATGCAACTCTATTAACTTTATAACAAAAAAAAATAAATAAACATGTGTGCACAAAAAGAAAGAAAATAAGTAGATGACAACATAATGAGCAATTTGATATTAAGTACTTATTTTAAATTTATTATACAATTGAATGTTTAATTTTATCGGGTACTACGTGTAGTTTTACCCAGAGTTAGAAATTATGTTTGCTTTTTTCTTTATCTGCCAAATTTGAAATAAACTAAATAAATACATTCCAAGGCAAATTCAGTACCAGGTGTTTTTATCACATCAGTTGATTGCTTCTTCTTGATAACTTCCAAACAACGCGTTGGTGCAACAATATCTCAGTTAAATTCAAGGCAAGTTTTCTCTAATTTGTTTATTTGCTGCCATTGGTTTTAAAATCAACAGCGCATTCTGGCAAATTGTTTAAAACCAGTATAGCTTTTAAAAAGATCGATTATTTTCCTCTACTAAAGTCTTCGCAAACCACCGTTCTGGCAATCGTTTATATTTGTCGGCAATATTTTTATACTCAGCGTGCTTTGCACACAGAGTATAATAACTTTGATTGGATAACGGTTGGTTGCACAGGTATAAACGAATCGAGATAGATATAGACTTCCATATATCAAAATCAGCTGTATCGAAAAAAAATTTGATTGAGCCATGTCCGTCCGTCCGTCCGTTAACACGATAACTTGAGTAAATATTAAGATATCATCACCAAATTTGGTATACGAACTTATTTAGACCCAGAATAGATTGGTATTGAAATGAGCGAAATCGGATGATAACCACGCCCACTTTCTATATATATAACATTTTGAAAAACACAAAAAACTGATTATTTAGTAAATAATACACCCAGAATGTTGAAATTTGACATGTGGACTGACATTGAGACTCTTGACAAAAATTTTGCAAAATTTTTTTAAAATTTGCGTGGCACCGCCCACTTGTTGTAAAATCAATTTTACATATATTATTAATCATAAATCGTAACAAAAATCGGCAGAGAGGTTGCCTTTACCATAAGGAATGCTTTGAAGAAAAGTTAACGAAATCGGTTAAGGACCACGCCCACTTTTATATAATTTATTTTCAAAAGGGTCGTGGACGAATAAAATAAGCTATATCTTTGCTAAAAAGAGCTTTATATCAATGGTATTTCATTTCCCACGAGGATTTATAACAATAAATAGGAAAAACTTCAAATTTTAAAAAATGGGCGTCGCACCGCCCCTTTTATTACTAAGCAATTTTTTATGTTTTGGGAGCCATACCACGAAGAAAAATTAACGGATCGTAATAAAATTGGGGAAATATTTCGAGAAAAAATTGACGAGATCGGTTAACGAACACGCCCACTTTTATATAAAAGATTTTTAAAAGGGTCTTAGACGAAAAAAAGCTATATCTTAGCGAAAAAGAGCTTTGTATCAATAGAGTTTTACTTTCTAAATTGAATTATAAAATTAAATTGGATAACACAAATATTTTTTAAAATGGGTGTGGAGCCGCCCCTTTTATGACTAAGCAGTTTCCAATAGTAAAAATCTTATCTAAGTCCTAATATAAGTCGTTGTAAAAATGGTTTTGCAGCTGCTGGCTGCGTTAGTTAATAAATAATCATGCGCTAGTTCAAATTCTGAGCTGAAATTTCTAGTTAAGAGATCAAAAATTCAGCATATCTTAAATTTTCAAATGTGAAATTTCGAACAGATAACCTTAAACCTGGCGGCCACCGTGGTGTGATGGTAGCGTGCTCCGCCTACCACACCGTATGCCCTGGGTTCGCACCCGGGCAAAGCAACATCAAAATTTTAGAAATAAGGTTTTTAAATTAGAAGAAAATTTTTCTAAGCGGGGTCGCCCCTCGGCAGTGTTTGGCAAGCGCTCCGGGTGTATTTCTGCCATGAAAAGATCTCAGTGAAAACTCATCTGCCTTGCAGATGCCGTTCGGAGTCGGCATAAAACATGTAAGTCCCGTCCGGCCAATTTGTAGGGAAAATCAAGAGGAGCACGACGCAAATTGGAAAAGAAGCTCGGCCTTAGATCTCTTCGGAGGTTATCGCGCCTTACATATATATATATATATATATATAACCTTAAACCTAAAAATAAGAGCGCATATCGTGTCATACGATTACGTATCGAATACCAATTTCACTCAAACGATATATATAAATCTGTCAAACTATTTGTAAAAATATTAATACATTGTGAATCTAGTAAGTACTCGTAGCCATTATTTCACGTATTACCCCAATCCCGATCACCCGATCAGTGCTATTGCGATTTAAAAAATTTAATTCGATCACGGATCGTATAACACGATATTGTACAAGGATTTACTAGGCCTTCGAAATTACCGAACAACTCACTAAGTTTTCAACTCAACCTTAGTACTATACAATTAAAAAAACTACTCAATATTGGTAATATTAGTCTCATATGGTGTTGTACGATCAGGAATGAAAAACGAATTCCACTCAAATGATAATTATGAATCTGTCAAACTATTTGACAAAATTGTAAAAAAACATTGATTTAATGAGTACGTTTGGTCCCTAAAAAACATATGTCATTCAAAGCATTCACCTTTTTGGAGCTACTGTGATTTAAAAAAAATGGGTTTCGAACACGGATCGTGTAACAAGATACAGGCCCAGGAACAGTATCGTTTTATGCGATCATGGATTGACATTCGTTTCACTCAATCGATTAATTTGAAGCATTAAACTTTTGTTACACGAATAACATTCAATTGTGATTCCAATAAGTATGCTTGGTATCTAGTTCCTTTACATGGTTAATCCGATTCCCTCTTTCCGAGCCGTTGGGATTTAAGAAGTTGTTCTCGATAGCATACCGTTTTTATTTAGAGAACGTTTCGCGCTTAATTTCAAGTGTGCCCAAGCATATGTTAACCAATTTTAAAAGAGTTTTCGAAAAAAATTCGATAACACCAGATTTCTTAAAAATATTCATGAATATTTCCAATTTAACTCTAACATATTTTAACAAACTTTTCGAGCATACAGTTTTAAAGTCTCGTTAATTTAGTCACCAAAGTACAAACTTAGATCTCCCGAAATTCGCCTTGATTTAAAATTTTTATTTTTTTCTAAAGTATTAGATTTTATTGCATAAACATTTTGCATAATTTATTGAATTATGAGATGAAAACTTTTTGTAAATTGTTTAGTATGTAATTTTAATCTAATACCGATTTCACACAGAAACTTAATGGAATAGAAATTTCGTTTAATGAAATAATTAATTTTTGCTTTTCACACAGAGCTTTTGCTTCATTAACGAGTCAGTAGCCCCAAACGAATATTATGCTTTTTACAATAAATAGTTAAAAGGATAGTAGCCCTTTACTCTTTAGCTTTAAATACAGTTTCCTTCAAAAGCAGTGCCGCTTTATTACGACCGCTTAAGAGCGGCCGGTATACTCACCCTTTCAGCCGCCCCGCTTTTTTGGAAACTACGAACACTTAAGGCAGACGACTTTTCATTATTGCATGTTTTTTTAGTTGTGGTGACGGTTGAGTTATGGTATGGGGTTGTATGGTATCTGATGGGTTCGGAGAACTCGTGTTTATAGAAAATACAATGGATAAGAATGCCTACTTGAAAATACTAAAAGAAAATTTGGCAAAAAGCGCGCGATAGCTAGGTATAGAATCCGATTATCACTTTCAGCACGACAACGACCCCAAGCATATTGCCGAAATTGTTCGTTTGTTGATTTTATGTAACACTCCCCACACCTTAAAAACAACCCACAATCACCGGACTTAAATCCCATACATCTATGGGATCATCTTGACAGAAAGATCTGAGAACGCCATATAACACCAAAAAAAAATACTAAAGGAATTTATAAAGGAAGAATGGCGCAAAACCGGTCCTGATGTTGGAAAAAAATTGGTAGACTCCATGCCTAATCGGCTTCAAGAAGTCGTAAAGTCCAAAGGAAGACAAACTAAATATTAGAAACTAATATATTTAATTATTTTTATTAATTATTCAAGGTGACGAACACTTTTGTCCACATAGCTTAGTACCTATTTTACTTTAATCGTTGTTATTTAAAACATTGAAGCGTTGGTTAAAAGCTTTTCAGTACTATAACAAAGCTAAATAAGCTAAAGCATTGTAATAACTTATAAGATTTGAATTAAAAATATGTCAATAAATGTATGGGCGTGGCATATCATTAAAGAGCACATACGTTAAATGATGAACACTTTTGTCCATATGTGTAGGCACTTTGACACTGCAACTCTACCGTTATGTAACGGCCGCTTTATAGCGGCACCGCTTTCGAGTAAACCAAGCCTTAACTCATAGATGTGCCTATTTTTAAAAAACTATTTTATCTTGCGCTTTAAAAATATAAATTTAATTTTTCAGATGATTTTATTGCAAATAATTTATTTTTGCTTGTCATCTGCTTCATTGACAATATAGTCCGAACACCAAGCTAAACCGACAAGATTTTCACTCCATTAGGCATTCGATAAAGCAATAATGAGATAACAAAGAATTTGATTTTTGTATGGAAGATTGAGTTCAATAAGGGCTTTAATGTAAGAACAAGTAAGGACCTCTCATGAATGGGGCTGAACAATAACCTTATCCAATTCGTAATATCCAAATAATCGGGTGTATAAGATATGAAATATATAGTGAACCGATGTATGTACATACCTAAGCGATTTTTAAGATCAATAAAAAATAAATAAAATAATAATTTTTTTTTTTTAAGTTGAACGGTTTTATTGAAAACAATACTTACATGAAGTCGTAATAATACTAAAAGCTAGAAAATAATTAGGTAGGTCCTAGGTACTAGTCATCACACTTCCATAAATCTACACTCAGAGTTTTCCGTTCTAAAATTCAGCACCACCGGACTCAATTCAAGCTTTTCATGTTCTTACTTTTTCCTTCTTGAACAACGAACGACCTGTTCTTAAAACAACAACCTTGTTTTTTTTTTGTTATAAATATTTTTTATTAATGACAAAAAAATTATTTATTAATAAAAATTGATTGAATTGAGACCGAAAACTGTTAAATCGACCACGAGTCGTTCTCGAAGCATGAGAACGAAAAATCTTAAATCAAGCCCAAGTAGTGCTTGAAATGAGCACAGAAGGTTCACACATCAATACCAAAGTGGTCATAAAATACGAACGGTATGCTTGGAAAAACTGTTCTTAAAATAAGCCCATCGGTTACGAGTTAAGAAACAACGTACTTAACAGACTTTTCTCAACGATTGTTCTTAATTTTGAACTTGTTTCGTTCGTTTTAGAACGATTTTTTCTCTGAGTGTAGGGCAGACAATTAAATAAAAGCGTTTTGCGCGTGAAATATCTAAAAATGTGAGGCGTAGCATAACCTGATTTAGGTTCAGTTGGTTTTACTTATGACTATCAATAGCCGACCGCTACACAGAGCCAAGCTAAATAAAACCGTTTAAAAATAGGTAGGTAGTTTGTGTGAGGATGCAAAGATTCACGTTTTTTGTGGTCTGCATGAAATAGGTATGACTAACTTCTCTCAACAATATATAACGTAAATGTAAGTATTTGATGAAATTTGAAGCTTTTAGCCGTTAAAAAGGGGACAGAAATGACAGTTTATATGGGGTATATAATATATGTATATACCACCAATCTCTATGATTTTTCCAGATAATAATCATTTGCTGATATTTGAAGCTTCTAGCTGTTAAAATTGGGCAGTAATTACGAAAAGCTTCTTATCTGAACAATTGGTTGTGGGGAATATATGCTATATATACGACCGATCTCATCCATTTTCTCAGACAACAATATGTGCAATATACGAAAGCACATATGTATAGAAGTTTGAAGCTTCAATCTGATGAATTGAGGAAGATATGAAAAAAGAATACTATTTTTCTGAAAAATAGGTTGTGCGGGGGGGGGGGGGGGGGGATATATGCTATAGTGGTCCGATCCAGCCGGTTCCGACAAATGTCTAATCGGACACCTAAATATACCCGCTCACCAAATTTTATCAAGAAATCTCAAAAATTGAAGAACTAGTTTGCATACAAACAGACAGACGGACATGGCTAAATCAACTCAGCTCTTCATCCTCATGATCATTTCGGTATACTTATTGGTGGGTCTATCTATTTTCCTTTAAGAAATTACAATTTTGAGATTCGTGACAAAGTTAATATAACATTTTCATTTTCCTGAAAGGTTCCTGATACTGAATATGCCTCTTTTTTACAATCGACTACTTGTGTAGCAACTTTTGCATTGATTCAGAATATAGTTACTACCTGGTATTCGATTTCAACATAGCATGCAATTGACTAACTGTTATTATAATGATTTTCATTATAAAATATTATTTAAAAGTTTCTTAATTAAATTTTTTATCCTAAATATTAAAAAAATTAAATTGTCATAATCGATTATTTTACTTAACAATTTTTAATCGAGTAACCGAAAGACGAATAGGAATAGCCTGGTCTGATTAAACAATGTTGTTTTCGTTGAAATGTTTAGCTTTTTCAGCAGTAACTCATTAACTTTTTAACAAAAAAAAAAAATAAATAAACATGTGTGCAAAAAAGAAAGAAAATAAGTAGATGACAATATAATGCGTAATTTGATATTAAGTACTTATTTAAATTTATTATACAATTGAATGTTTAATTTTATCGGGCACTATGTGTAGTTTTACCCAGAGTTAGAAATTATGTTTGTTTTTTCTTTATCTGCCAAATTTGAAATAAACTAAATAAATACATTCCAAGGCAAATTCAGTACCAGGTGTTTTTATCTTCTTAACAACGCCTTGGTACAACAATATGTCAGTTAATCGAGTTCAAAGCAAGTTTTATCTAATTTCTTAATTTGCTGCCATTGTTTTTAAAATCAACAGCGCATTCTGTTGTTCCAAACCAGTATAGCTTTTAAAAATATCGATTATTTTCCTCTACTAAAGTCTTCGAACACCACCGTTCTCGCAATCGCTTATATTTGACGGCAATATTTTTAAATCTAATTATTGCATGTACTAATAATTTGTTAGCAAAAAGTCAAGCTGAAATTTGAGCATTTTTTTCACAGATACCACGCTTATAACCTTGGACAATGTCATAGTTTTTGCAGAATCCAACGAAATATTTTTGGTCCGACAAAATACTGAAAATATTAAGAAACCTGAAAAAAGTTTCCAATAGTAAAAATCTTATATAAGTCGTAATAGAAGTCGTTGTAAAAAGGCTTTTGCAGTTGCTGGCTGCGTTAGTTAATAAATAACTTGCGATAGTTCAAATTCTGAGCTGAAATTTCTAGTTCTTAAATTTTCAAATTAGAAATTTCGAACAGATAACCTTAAACCTAAAAATAAGAGCCCGTATCGTGTCATACGAATACGTATCGAAAACCAATTTCACTCAAACGATAAATATAATTCTGTCAGACTATTTGTAAAAATGATACAACAATATGAATCTAGTAAGTACTCGTAGCCTCTATTTCACAAATTACCTCAATCCCAATCACCCGCTCAGTGCTATTGCGATTTAAAAAATTGAATTCGATCACGGATCGTATAACACGATATTGGCCAAGGATTTACTAGTCCTTCGAAATTTCCGTACCACTCACTAAGTTTTCAACTCAACCTCAGTATTATAAAATTAAAAAACGACTCAATATTGGTAATATTAATCTCATATGGTGTTATACGATCAGGAATGAAAAACAAATTTCACTCAAATGATAATTATGAATGTGTCAAACTATTTGTTAAAATTGTAAAAAAACATTGATTTAATTCGTACGTTTGGTCCCTAAAAAACATATTTCATTCAAAGCATTCACCTTTTTAGAGCTATTATGATTTAAAAAAATGGGTTTCGATCACGGATCGTGTAACAAGATACAGGCCCAGGAACAGTATCGTTTTATACGATCATGGATTGACATTCGTTTCACTCAATCGATTAATGTGAAGCATTCAACTTTTGTTATACGAATAACACTAAATTGTGGTTCTAATAAGTACGCTTGGGATCTAGTTCCCTTACATGGTTAATCCGATTCACTATTTCCGAGAAGGCGCAGAATTCTTACAGAGCATGATATATTATGAAAATTTAAGAACAAAACAATCTTAAAACATGTTTTAAGTTATTCTGATTTAGCAAACGTTTCGCGCTTGATTTCAGATGTGCCAAAGCATATCGTCGCCCACTAACTAGAAGCATGAATGTGCAATTTTTTCGATTTTGTGTTATATACCTCGTTATATTACCCTTTAGATTCTCTAGGTTCTACTTAATCTAGAGCTTCCTACGCACATGCAAACCCCAATAATTTGCAGTGCCATTTTCATGAATGTGCAATTCAGTCAGACAAAGTTGAGCCAGAAAAATGAATGTAGCAGATTCATGTAGCACATTCATGTTTCTGGGTGGCAACAAGGTAATGATTTTCCTGTTTATATGACACATTCAATGATATGGCTAAACAATTTTTGAAAAAAAGTAAGAACAGCACACATTCGTATGTTCGAATGTTCCGGTATACGTGTCTGAATGTTGGGCACCAACTCGTAACTCACCAAAACTTTTCGAGGTTCACACACAATTGTATAACCATTTTTTTTATTTATAATTATTTTACTCAGGGATATATAAAACTACCCATGCGATATATGCTAGTTGAGATACACACAAGATGAGCTGTATAAGGTATTCTTCATTAAATATTATACCGATGAAGAATTTTTAATAGCTGAATATCCGAAAAAAAGATAGTTGTTTAATTGAAGACAAACCGATTTATTCGAAGCCGTTGCCTCTTCTCGAATCAAATCTAAAATACTTGAAAAAGTTTTGTGAAAAACTGGTTATATCAAAAAAATATCATTCGTTTTATAAAAATCTTGAGGCCAACGCTTTACCCAAACCCAATATTTCAGAAGATTCTGATTCTGATGAGAATTAGAGCTAGTTCTAAGTTTGCAATAATATCTTAAATAAAAACACATTAGTATATATGAAATTGAATTGAATATGTCATTTACATAAATACTTTCGATAAGTCAAAGCCGCGGATGTTTTCCCAAGTACTGTGATGCTCCGAATCTCAATCCGCCAACAGAATTGGCCTAGCAGGTACTGGCTTGGCCCTAACATTATTCAAAAATCAATCTGCAGTGATTTTTTTTACGTCTTTTGAGGTTAAGGCCATACTATGACCACTTGGGCAAATATTTATAGCGCATCTGGATTCAGCGCATCAAAATGTATAGAAACATGAGTCGCATTACCTGATCTGAGTACTTTTAATTTTTTTGTATAGCTGTGTTAACAAAAAATTAGATCAGTTTTTTAAATTTTTGTTGTGCCAGAAAAATGAATGTGCTAAATCTCGGAAAATAGAAGGGATGCGAGCAGAGCGATTATCTCAGTTGAAAGAACATAGTGTGAATATAATATATAGATACACTTTTACATTAGAAACTAATTCTTCTAATTTTGAGGGAGCAATAAACTTTGAAACTCGATTTCCCAACATTTTCATTTTGGCACATTCATGCTTCTGGCAAGCGGGCGACGATATGTTAACCAATTTTAAAAACGTTTTTGAATAAAATTATAATAACACGAGATTTCTTAAAGAATATTCGTGAGTATTTCTAGTTTAACTCTTACATATTTTAAAAAATTTTCGAGCATACAATTTTAAAGTCACGTTAATTTAGCCACACAAAGTATAACTTTAGATCTCCAGAAATTCCTTGATTTTTTAAATTTTTTTTCTAAAGTATTAGATTTTATTGCTTAAACATTTTGCATAATTTATAGAGCATGCTCAAAAATTTTTTTGAAGTTTAAAAATATATGTGACCAGGTCTATGAAAAGGTGGCTTATGACTCAAAAAAATTACTACTACTAAGAAACTGAAGAAATGTTTATCTTTAACAGCTGTTTCTCGTAATTTCTTTTTTGAGTAATAAGCCACCTTTTCATAGACCATGTCACATATTTTGAAATTTTCGTAAACATTTTTTAAAAACTTTTTAATATTTCGATTCTTTTTTTCGAAAACGTTTTTGAAATTGGCTCATGAAATTTTCGTTATTGTAATTTTGTAAAATTTTCATTAACAGTTTTAAAAACTTCTTAATTTTTCGAATTTTTTGAAAAATGTTTTTGAAGTTGGTTTAAGAAGTTTTTGTATTCAATTCTATACAAGTTTTGTAAAATTTTATTTAGCTATTACGCTTCACGAACTTCGAAACCACCAACAACAAAAAGCGTAGCTTTGACACATGATAACATACAAATTTTGTATGTGCAAAGAATAAAATATGTAGAGAAGGCAATTTGGATAGGTTGTACAACAACTAAGGCATGGTGTGGCTGAATGTGTTTGTAACAATTCAACCGTCGCTGGAGTGCGGGTTTTGAAAATATTTACAATGTATAATCGAAACAGCTGTCGCATTATCCGTATTGATGTCACGTTGTTTAAATTTTCCCAAGTTATTAAATAAATACAGAATTTTAATATTTATACTCGAAATTTTCAAAATTTTTTGTTTATTTTATCGTCAAATCAATTTTAGTCTCACAAAATAAATCTTAAATTTCTCAAGTATCGGTTCTAAAAACATTACTACACATTTAAAAATTGTGCCTAAATCTCAAACTTTTTTGGTTTAAAATATAGATTACACTCGTTTTTGTGTAAATGCATCCGCAGAACTGGCTTTCAACATTTGATCATTAAATCGTAGAAGTTTACGTCCTCTGTTAAAAAAAAAAAATTATAAGACAAGGTTTCGAACCGAATAACAGTATTGTATTCTACCCACTGAACTATCTAATCTGTTTAACTTGCAGCATTTTTCACAAATGAAATCTTAATTTTTTAAATTTTTGGCAAGAAGTTCAAACTTCTCGATTAGGTTTTAAAACGAATATCTATTATAGGGTTTATTGAACTTTTCGGTTTTGTTTCAAGCCAGAAGTGTCTATAAGATTATATTTTTATTTTTTCTGTTTTTGTTTTGTTTTTTACATTCAGATTTTAGATCTAAATAAGTTAAAAATCTAAACCAAAAAAAATTTAAAATCGATGATTGTTTTAAAATTTAGCCTCAAATTTGTACCCGTGAAGAAAAAAAATTTTAAACTGGACTCATGCCACTTAAATAACAACATATCAATATCGCCGTTGATCGAAAAACTACGCTTTTTCCAACAGTACTTTCGAAAATACGAATTTAAACAGGAACTTTAGAATAATCTAATCTACTTAAAAAAAAAAATACTTTGAAAAACTTTCAAAGTTTAATTAAATTTGAAAAACGTTTTATTTGATTTGGACAAAGTTTTGTTTGCTATAAGACGTGCTTAAAATTTAAATTTCTAAAATTTTGGTTTTTTCATACGCTCACCTTTCACTTTGATCATATGTTGCAGCTATACTGAATATGAATGTTTTTATCTTTTCAAATTATTTGCAATAAGTTCGCAGACTGTCTTTTTTTTTTAAAGAGATTTTTAGAAAATTCTTTACTTTTTATTACAAGCTTAATTAAGTCTGTTTATTATTGATATTATTATTACGCCTAAATTGTGTTTTACAATGGTGTTTAAGAATTTTTTTCTTTATAAGATAGTATCTCGCGATTTTGTTGTAAATTATTTGTTAAAGTAATGCAACTTTGTTGCTTATTTTAATTTTTCAAATTACAGTCTTCAATTTTAAAATTAAAAAATCAGTAATTTATGCGTAGGTTATCACAATAAAATTACAACATAATTTCACATCACAGAAAACACTCTTAACCAGATTGACACATTTTGTTAATAAGTCACACATTAGTCACACAGATTAAAAAGAAGTCCTACCTATCTACACTTAAAACGCTTAATTTTTTATGAATCAAATAATGTAGTGCGGCAACAAAATGGCCAAAGTAAATCATCATTAAATCACATGTTTTAGTACAGCAACAAAATTAACACTCACTTAAATATCCATTAATCGCATGATAGCTTTGTCGTGCGGAAAAAAACACATATAACAATAAAAAAAAAAAAAAAACCGTGGGAATTTCCTTGGCTCGTTTTGATATCATAGCCGGAACTTGTGTAGCAGAGTTGATAAGATTATTTTAGCCAGTCAGAAAAAAAGAAACGCTCACTTTATTGCTTGCAAACGGGAAAAATATTGTCTACTCATGATTCAGGCTGTTTGAAAAAACAACTCAAACACAACGAAACATTGTATCATCTGGAATGAGATCAACATATCAGAGAACCTTATGCGAAACGCGCGCTCAGACACAACAACGAAGGTGATAATAACGACCGATTTGTAAGCCGTCGTGCGATGAAATGCCAATCCAACAAATGATACAAACTGGTCAGACCTACAAAATACACAACAGGCTAGAAAACAACAAGCAGCTGGATATTTGGATATGAATACACAGGCTGTTACTTAGAAGCAGCAGTAGGATATAAGGACACATAAGCTAACAAACACCTACATATATATGTATATTAACAACATCCCAATTGGGGGCGGGGTACGAACACACACAACAAACAACAAAACAATAAATAGAATGCACAAAATAAAAATGAAATCGTATGTAATTTTCATTCGGTTTATTTAAACGAGAACGAATAGTTGCAGTACAACCCTCTATAACCCGATTCGCATTGGAAAATAACTATATAGAAAAAAGAAAAAGAAAATCAAAAACTTATAAATATATACAAAACAAAAATAGTAATAAAAAAATAAGCTCCCAAATAACAAAAACGCAACAAAGTCGATAATAAAAACAAAATGCATAACTCTCATACCAAAAAAGAAACATCATTAAACCGTTATAACGTGTTGGTGAGCTAACAGTTAAATGCTGAGAGTAAAGTTCTAAACCAGTGAGTAACACAAAAAAGGACACGAAGTGTTTGATGATATATGAAATCAGGTGAGGGGATGCAAACAACATCATAGTCAGCATCACGTGGTGTTGATTCAATTACTAAAGTTAACGTAATTTTTTTTATTGTAATCGAATTGTGCTGCCAGCACGTGCTAAACACGAGAGTGTAAGGCGAAGCTGCTGTGCTCTCACAGAGAGTGTCATATGTTTGAGATAAAAACAATTTCGCGCCAAATTGTTATGAATGAAATTCCATTGGTATTGCGTTGATGCGCATATCCTTGTGTAAATTGAGAGTCGAATATTACTTACAATGCGAATTATAGATGGTTTCAGTCTGCGTCGCATATTCTTAGGAAACGGTCGCATTGCAAATGTTTTAATAATTTTTTTGTGGATGTACATAATTTCGTAATACGAAATGAAATATACATTAAAATACCATAATATTTGTTTACTGCGTTTTTTTTTAATAATAATTAACTTTATCTGATGAAAAGTTTTTTGAGACAAAAGTAAAAAACGTAAAAAATTAAATTTGAAATTAATAAGGAGTCTAGGGTTTTGCTAAATAAAACTTAGCTGAAATTTAAGAATTTTTAGTGGCTAAAAAGTAACTTGACAAAAAATGCGCCACTTCCAGTTAGTAAAAAAAAAAAAATTTCATATAACAAATGGTTACTTGCATTTCAAAAACTATTATTTTACATCTAGTACCAAATTCAGAGAGAAACTTAAGGGAATCACAATTTTGTTAATTTAATTATAACTTTTTCCTTTTCTCACAGGGTAACTTGCTTCAGTAACGAACATCCGTCAGCAGCCCAAAAAAAATTTTACGCTATTTACAAAGTGTTAAAATGTTCATATACCAAACAATAGGGCTAATTACATTCAACACGGCGTCTACAGACCACAACCACAATAAAGCAAAGCTTGACAACAACCGTAGCCAACATTGGCTTCTTAATTACTTTAAAAGCGGCAGCCACCAATATAAATTACAGCAGACAGTAGTGAAAATTAAAAAAAAAAATATTAGCTATGTTTAAAAAACGCCCAAAAGAATGATTTTAGTTTTATTATCTGTTATTTACTTCTATTTTAGTTTTTATTGACAAAATAAAAATGACGCCACCCACTGTCGCTTCCCAAAAATAAAATTAGATTTAATCTGGCTACAACGGCCGTCGTGCTTGATTGTCGTGCCGCTCTGTCGCGCCGAAAATAACGACACTCGTAAGAACATGTGTAAAAATAATATGACAGATGTGGCGGCTACACCGCCGTCGTGAATGTGATCAGCCCTAATCAAAAAAAATGTATGCGCAACTATTCATAGATGTTACACCTAACCAAATATGTGCCTACTTTTTATACCCAGCTGTACTTGTACACAGGGTATTATAACTTTGATTGGATAACGGTTGGTTGTACAGGTATAAAGGAATCGATATGGATATAGACTTCCATATATCAAAATCATGACTATACGAAAAAAATTTGATTGAGCCATGTCCGTCCGTCTGTCCGTTAACACGATAAATTGAGTAAATATTGAGATATCTTAACCAAATTGGGTACACGAGCTTATCTGGACCTAGAGTAGATTCGTATTGAAAATGAGCGAAATCGGATGATAACCACGTCGACTTTTTATATATATAACATTTTGGAAAACACAAAAAACCTGATTATTTAGTAAATAATACACCTAGAATGTTGAAATTTGACGTGTGGACTGATATTGAGACTCTTTGAAAAAAAAAAAAAATTTAAAATGGGCGTGGCACCGCCCTCTTGTGATAAAATCAATTACAAATATTATTAAACATAAATCAAACAAGTAAGGAAGGTTAAGTTCGGGTGTAACCGAACATTACATACTCAGTTGAGAGCTATGGTGACAACATAAGGGAAAATAACCATGTAGGAAAATGAACCGAGGGAAACCCTGGAATGTGTTTGTATGACATGTGTATCAAATGAAAGGCATTAAAGAGTATTTTATGAGGAGTGGGCCATAGTTTTATAGGTGGACGCCATTTAGGGATATATCCATAAAGGTGGATCAGGGTTGACTCTAGAATGCGTTTGTACGATATGGGTATCAAATGAAAGGTGTTAATGAGTATTTAAAAGGGAGTAATCCTTAGTTCCATAGGTGGACGCCGTTTCGAGATATCGCCACAAAGGTGGACACCAGGGGTGACCCTAGAATTTGTTTGTACAATATGGGCATCAAACGAATGGTGTTAATGAATATTTTAAAAGGGAGTGGGCCTTAGTTCTATATGTGGCTGCCGTTTCGAGATATCGCCATAAAGGTGGACCAGGGGTGACTCTAGAATGCGTTTGTACGATATGGGTATCAAATTAATGGTATTAATGAGGGTTTTAAAAGGGAGTGGTGGTTGTTGTATATGTGAAGGAGTTTTCCAGATATGGGTATCAAAAGAAAGATGTTAATGAGTATTTTAAAAGGGAGTAATCCTTAGTTCCATAGGTGGACGCCGTTTCGAGATATCGCCATAAAGGTGGACCAGGGGTGACCTTAGAATTTGTTTGTACAATACGGGCATCAAACGAAAGGTGTTAATGAGTATTTTAAAAGGAAGTGGGCCTTAGTTCTATAGGTGGACGCCGTTTCGAAATATCGCCATAAAGGTGGACCAGGGGTGACTCTAGAATGTGTTTGTACGATATGGGTATCAAATTAATGGTATTAATGAGGGTTTTAAAAGGGAGTGGTGGTTGTTGTATATGTGAAGGAGTTTTCCAGATATCGACCAAAATGTGGACCAGGGTGACCCAGAACATCATCTGTTGGATACCGCTAATTTATTTATATATGTAGTACCTGCCAAGATTTTAAGGGTTTTTTATTTCGCCCTGCAGAACTTTTTCATTTTCTTCTACTTAATATGGTAGGTGTCACAACCATTTTATAAAGTTTTTTCTAAAGTTATATTTCGCGTCAATAAACAATCCAATTACCTTACCATGTTTCATCCCTTTTTTCGTATTTGGTATAGAATTATGGCATTTTTTTAATTTTTCGTAATTTTCGATATCGAAAAAGTGGGCGTGGTTATAGTCGGATTTCGTTCATTTTTCATACCGAGATAAAGTGAGTTCAAGTAAGCACGCGAACTAAGTTCATTAAAGATATGTCGATTTTTGCTCAAGTTATCGTGTTAACGGCCATGCAGAAGGACAGACGGACGACTGTGTATAAAAACTGGGCGTGGCATCAACCGATTTCGCCCATTTTAACAGAAAACAGTTAACGTCATAAAATCTATGCCCCTACCAAATTTCAAAAGGATTGGTTAATTTTTGTTCGACTTATGGCGTTAAAAGTATCCTAGAGAAATTAAATGAAAAAGGGCGGAGCCACGCCCATTTTGAAATTTTCTTTTATTTTTGTATTTTGTTGCACCATATCATTACTAGCGTTGAATGTTGACATAATTTACTTATATACTGTAAAGATATTAAATTTTTTGTTAAAATTTTACTTAAAAAAAATTTTTTTTTAAAAGTGGGCGTGGTCCTTCTCCGATTTTGCTAATTTTTATTGAGCGTACATGCAGTAATAGCAGTAACATTCCTGCCAAATTTCATCATGATATCTTCAACGACTGCCAAATTACAGCTTGCAAAAGTTTTAATTTACCTTCTTTTAAAAGTGGGCGGTGCCACGCCCATTGTCCAAAATTTTACTAATTTTATATTCTGCGTCATAAGATCAACTCACCTACCAAGTTTCGTCGCTTTATTTGTCTTTTGTAATGAATTATCGCACTTTTTCGTTTTTTCGAAATTTTCGATATCGAAAAAGTGGGCGTGGTTATAGTCCGATATCGTTCATTTTAAATAGCGATCTGAGATGAGCGCTCAGGAACCTACACACCAAATTTCATCAAGATACCTCAAAATTTACTCAAGTTATCGTGTTAACGGACGGACGGACGGACGGACGGACATGGCTCAATCAAATTTTTTTTTCGATCCTGATTATTTTGATATATGGAAGTCTATATCTATCTCGATTCCTTTATATATGTACAACCAACCGTTATCCAATCAAACTTAATATACTCTGTGAGCTCTGCTCAACTGAGTATAAAAATCGTCAAACCTATCGCAACAAAATTCGGCAGAGAGGTTGCCTTTACTAAAAGAATACTTTGAAGAAAAATTTACGAAATCGGTTAAGGACCACGCCCACTCTTATGTAAGAGATTTTTAAAAAGGTCGTGGACGATTAAATTAGCTATATATTTGCAAAAAGGAGCTTTATATCAATGGTATTTCATTTCCTAAGTGGATTTATAACACTAAATAGGAAAAACGTTTATGACTTTTATCACGCTGAGTATATAATTTTCGGTAACACTCGAACTTAGACACCTTTACTTGTTACAATTCTATTTAACAATTTGCTGTCAAAATTTAATTTAGAATTTTTTTGGTGTTTTGGGTAAATTGACAATAAAATCCGTAACACCAAGCATAACCGACTAGGTTTTGACTAAACTAGGCATTCAGTAAAGCAATAATAAGATAATTATGAATTTGTGTTTTACATGAAAGATTGAGTTCAATAAGGGTTTTAAAGGGCTATGGTCGTCCAATAAGGCGCGCGCCGCCAGTCGCTTCTTCGCTTTGGTTACTTGCGCCAATTGGTAACACCAAGGGAATTCAAATCGTTTTGCACCTGGTCCTTTCAGCGGAGTGAGGGCCTTCCCTTGCTTTCACAGGCGGGTTACGATTAAAAAAACTTTCTTAGTCGGAGCATCATATTTCATTCGCATAACATAGCCTAGCAAGGGTAGCTGCTGTGTTTTAATTCTTAGGACTATGTTGATGTATGCGTAAAGCTTGTACAGCACACCATTGAATTTTCTTCGCTACTCACAGGTCCGCAAATCTTTTGGAGAACTTTTCTCTTGAAAACTCCCATACCCGCCTCAAAAGATGTTGTCATGGTCCATGCTTCTGCACAATGTAGCAGGACAAGTAGGATAAGATTTATAGAGTATGATTTTAGTTTGCCGATAGGACTACTTTTAAATTGCCTACCTAATTAAAAGTAGCATTTATAAGCAAATAGGGATGCTTCGCTAGATTTCGAAGCTGATGTTGTTGTTTGTGTAAATGCTGGTTCACGAATAAACGAAGAATTTTACTTTCTAGAAATTATGGCTGCCAACAGTGGCGTGACTCTTTGCAGGATTTCGTTTTTTCGTCATTCACCATCAAACCCATATTTTCCACTTTTTTCCAGTTTTCAAAAAGCAAAAACTTATTTTAGTCGGTAAAAGCTTCAAATCTTCCCCGGTGCCCACAAATACGGCATATGTTATTGCCTGAAAAAATCGTTACAATCGGTCATATATGTATGCCGTAAGGCTCGAGTGTTGTGGTCGATGATATGAATGTCGTCAGTACACGCCGAAAATTTCACGCTTTTATAGAATATTGATCCAGAGCAGTTAAGTTCTACAGTTCTTATTATTGTCTCCAGCATCAAATTAGTTTAGTTTCGAACGCCTCGGAGAGGCTCTTTCTTAATTCTGCCGGTGTTTGTCATCGTTATTTTGAACAGCCGTATAAGTTTTGAGGGGGAACCAAATTCAGCCAAAGCGGCATATAGGCAGCTTCTTTTCGTGCTGTCTTTTTTCGCGGTTTTTTCCAATTTTTTGGCGCTTTGTGCAAATCTGATCGATGGTAGATTTACCGGTTTAAATGCCACTCTGATAAGGTTCTATCAGCCAAATCAACGATGGACTTCAATCTTTTGCAAAATACGCTTGTTAAGACTTTATATGCAATATTAAAAAGACTGATTCCGCGATGACTGGCGCAGTTTGTAGGATCCCCCTCTTGTGGACTGAGCAAAGAAAACTTAGATTCCAGTCGTCGGGCATGCCTCGTATTTTGCAAACAAGCTGATGCCTTACCAACTCATCGCCGCCATATTGGAATAGCTCTGCAGGCATACCATAAGCGGGCTCATTTCATATATATAGGACTCAGCATATTCAGTTAATACAATAATTATTCAAGTTTTCTACATTACAGCCTTTATTGAACTCAATATTCCATACAAAATACAATACAAATTCCTAATTATCTAATTATTGCTTTATTGAATGCCTGATGGGTCGGATTTTATTGTCAGTGTAACAGATTACAATGAAAATAAATTATTTTCAATAATTTACGAAAAATACAAAAACACCAAAAAAATTGTATTTTCTTTGCATTAGCAGCAAAAGATAATATGGCTTTTTCAAAAATAGGCAAATATTTGGTTAGGTGCATCATCTATGAGTATTTGCGCATGCATTTTAATTTGATGACACCAAATGTTAAAGAGGAAACGGCTGCTATTCATTTAAACTATTTTTTGTAAAAGCGTAATAGTTTTTTGGGACTGTTGATAGATGTTCGCTTAATAAAGAAAGTAGCTCTGTGTTAAAAGGAAAGCTTAATTATTTTATTAAACAAAATTGTGATTCGATTAAGCCTCTATTAGTATTCAACTAATTCCACTAGCTGTTCTTAAATCCAATAAAAGTTCTCAAATGCCAGTTGTACTTTAGAAAGTGATCTGAATATTATAAAGAGTCAGTTTGATTAGACTTTATAAAAATATATTAATTTTAGAATTCGTAAAGTTAAACATATTTTTGCTTTCTGAAATTCAAATAACTGTATTCTTAACCCAGATCAATGTTTTCTGGAGTTCAATTGGCGATTCCAAAATCGAATTAACGTTTGTTGATACTGATGTAGAGTCTAAAAAGCAACTGACCATTACTAGTGCTCACCTTCAAATGTTGTAGTTACAAATAATAATAACGCTGTCTCTATTCTTCCCGAAAAATCGGCGCAATTATAAAAGTTTTTTTACACACTTATATTAGTTTTACTAATACGTTTGCATATATACCACATATAAAAAAAATGTTACGTTAACGCATCGGTACCCGTCTTTTCAGGTGGTACGGATATGTTTGCGTGTAATTGGTTGGTTTTCAATAAAACAACGTACTTAATATTTCTTAATTTGATTATTTTTTCCCGTTTTCTTTTTATGTTCACCATTTTTTATAATTTTCACGAAAAAAATGTTTTTGTTCGAATTCGATTAACCGATAATTTGATTAATCAATTGGTATTACTGTCAGTAAATTTCGTTCTTTACATCCGCATAGTAACGCGTCTTTCATTCTTGAAAATTATACGAATGGTGCCTTTTTTACTAAAAATTATTTTAATGTGTTTTTCTTTCCTAAAAATTAAATGAATACGTCTCTCAAAAAAAAAAAACAAAAACAATCATTTCTTTCTAAAAATATAAAACGAAAATATGTCTCTTTTTTTGAAGAGAAAAAAGTCAAGAGAATTCTTCGGCGGCAAACACGCGCCTTTTTTCATCTGTAGTGACTAATTCGTTTATTTTGGCAAAAAAAAAAAAACAAAAAATAGTACTCATGCGCCTTTCTTTGCCGACAAACACGCGTGTATCTTTTTTCGCCCGTAGTGTTGATAAGTATATAATGACCCTGCAGCGGATCGCACTAGTTCCGAACTAGTGCATTTTGAGACGGTCCTAGTTCCAACTCTGCCCCTCGCACTGCTTTCAACTGACGCTTTTAACATTGTGATTTCCTATGAAATGGCAATTGCACCCTTTGCAGATCTTCTATTCATGGGTTGAAGCATCGTGCATACTCTGATCCTCTCTGTGGTAAATCCAACGCTCTAACACACGCCTAATTCGTTTAATATCTTTTATTGGAAACATTTCAATCATATGCCATTTTTTAATTTTTTTTTAGCAAGATGCGTTATTGTTACCACATTCATTGATTTGTTTCTTATATAGATAAGGAGTTTTAATAACAATCATAGTTTTAAAAAAACTCAAAAACACGCCATAGCACAGATGCTCATGTCTCCGCTATTAAACACAACTCGTTTTGTACCGGGTTATTTAACCACTGCCTAGATGGGTCTAACTCTCCTTTGCGCGCCTAGCCTAGAGTTGCAAACAAGTACACTGAAAGAAATGGTGTTATTAAAATCAACAAATCGGTTCTGTTGTTTTTGACTTAACGGAGATTCGGTGAAATTGATCGAATTATGGTTAATTCGACCGAGTTCTTTGTCAAACGAACTAATTAGTTTACTCATTTCAACAGAAGAGAAATTGTCGCTCTTAAGTTAATAAAATTCTGTAAAATTGACAGATTCCTAATCAATCTAACTGATTTTTTTGTTAACAGAACTGATCTCACTGGTCATTTCAATAGCGATCAACAGTCAATACATGAGCAAATTTCAAAGAGAATTTTACGCTCACTGCGCTCTCTACTTTGTACTTATGTATGCTGTGTACTATATGTATGCACATATTTACGTATGTATATGGCGGCCGCCGTGGTGTGATGGTAGCGTGCTCCACCTACCACATCGAGGACCCTGGGTTCACACCACGGGAAAAGCAACATACAAATTTTAGAAATAAGGTTTTTCAATTAGAAGAAAATTTTCTAAGCGGGGTCGCCCCTCGGCACTGTTCGGCAAGCACTCGGAATGTATTTCTGCCATGAAAAGATCTCATTGAAAACTCATTTGCCTTGAAAATGCCGCAACATAGGTACTTTCGTACAAAGCTGTCGCAACAACTTTTTTTGTTCATTTGACTACTAGATAAGTGGAGACTTACCCGAATATTTTGGGTGCCGCTTGGTGAAGGTGGCGGACGTCTGATGATGGCTTCGCTTTGGATGGCGATTTGGATGGTGTTGTGTCGACTGTGTCCCTTAGGTGGGGCGCAAACTTTCTTCAGCTAGTTTCTTCTTGCCACTTACCAAGTGTGACCACGTATAGGTGTACGAACGCTTGTGATGATCCTTGCACAAATCGATTGCAAGCCAAGTAGAGCACAGCAGGAGTGACGTTGGGTTAGGACACTTGGAACTGGATTTTTTCCCTTTTTGGCAAACGAAACTCTAATTCACTTTCCTTTGGAATTTTCACACCGGACACAAGTGTGTGACTTTATTTAACTAATGTGTTAATTACATACAAAATTTAATTGTGCTGCTAAATTTGCAGATATCAACATACAGCTTATTCACTTTTATTTGTTCCCTGAAGCTTTTCTTATTCGCGAAAGGATAGATATGGCGACGCGGCAACCAAACCACTTACTTTAGCAGAAAACGCTGATGATTTCCACAAATTAAAGGTGATAAATTTACAAAGTGTGTTAGCCGGAAAAAAGTATATTGATTTTGCGAAATGGAAAAAAATGTACAAGCTGCGATGCTTTGCAAGATATAATAATAAACCACAAAGTTGTTAATTAGCGCACAAACTGAGTAAATCGCGAAGTTATTAATTCGCATAAAAAACAGAAGTAACTTTTTCAAAACTTTCCTGAACTTGCTAAGATGACAATGATAATAATAATTTAGCAAGGGTACAAAAGGTGGTGGTTTTCTGACAGGTCGGCGATCATGCCATATCGCCATTCTGTACTTGCGGCGAATTGAACTTGGTGGATTTTCGCGGTGGAGGCTGCCACACGTCCATTAGTGTTCCCAATAGGGAATTTAAAGGGTAAATACAATTCATGGATTATGCGGGTAATTCACTATAATACAATTCCATAATAAAATACAGTACAAGATACGGAATAGATATAAATTCATGGATATATGTATGTACAAAAGGGAGATGGGACGGTTGGCAGCCTACGCCGCGTAAACATCCTGGCCCGCCTAGGCGTACTAAGCGCCTAACGTGTGCTGCAGCTCGGTCAGAGCCCGAACTGCTTCTTGAATTAATATTTTTCCAACTTTATGTTTGTAAGTTGACGTGCGCAATCCGGTGGCGGTGCATCGTATAGTGCGATTTTCGACATTTGATGGCCGTTGAGGTTGACATGCATTCGAAGAACGATGGGTGGCTGGTGGCTGGCGATGTCGACGATGAGCTGCGGAAATGCGACGGTGCAGCTCCGGGCGGCGCGATGTCGGACGAGCCTCCTGCTGTGGTGGAACGGCATATGACGGGTGGCGACCTCCGGTTTCCCGGTGTAATAGGGTATGATGGGGATGCCCGCAGACCCGGCAGCGTTCGGTGGAGGTGCACTCGTCGGTGCGATGGGACAGCGCCAAGCAGTTGGTGCAATATTGATGTGCCCTAGCGATTAGTGCGCGTTGTTGCGGTTGCATGGTCAAGAAGGCAGGGCACCTCAAGAGGGCGTGATGCCGCATACACAATCGGCATTTCCGGTAGTCGGCCATCGCGGTATTGGTGTGTCGTGGCGGGGCTGTGGGCACTACGACTCGCGATTCAAGCGAGCGGCGTGGTGCGGGAACCGGAGGGCGCTGACGATCCATCTGTGAAAGAGAATATGAATGCGTATTAGTGGTATGTCTGAGAGGAAACGCCAGGTTAGGGACTGCCTGTGAGAGATACGGGATGATTAAGTTATGCTCTGAGATGGTATCGATAGGTAATCTTAGTGGACTGTAGTTGGTTGGGGAGATGGTAGGGAACCGTGGGGTTCTGAGTCGAATTCCGCTGGTGGCAGGAAACACAATTTTGTGATAGGCCTGGTGAGCACACCATTTTGCGTGCGTACGTCGACGACTCGGATATGGCCGTCTCTTCCTATATGGGTGTCTTCCACGCGTCCTAGGCGCCATTCGGTAGGGGGTAGGTTGTCTTCCTTAATGACGACTAGATCGCCGATTTTAGGGGGAGGTTGAGCGGTTTGCCATCGATAACGCTTATGTAACTCCATGAGATAGTCATTCTTCCAGCGTTTGCTGAATTGGTGATGTAAAACTTTCAACCGGTCCCACCGGTTGATCATAGAGAGGTGTTCATAGTTCGGCTCGGGGATGGCGAGAAGGGGTGCGCCTCGGAGAAAGTGGCCGGGTGTGAGGGCGGTGAGATCCGCTGGATCCTGGGAAAGCGGGGAGATAGGGCGAGAATTGAGAACGGCCTCGATACGAATTAATAGGGTTGAGAATTCCTCAAAGGTGAAGCTGTGTGTTCCGGCAACCTTTTTAAAATGGGTTTTAAAGCTTTTGACGGCAGATTCCCATAATCCGCCCATATGGGGTGCGCCGGGGGGTATAAATTTCCAATCGATGCCTTGTGGCGCATACTTTTGGACAATATCTGTCGAGACTTCGTTAAGGAAGGTGACGAACTCTACTTCGGTAGCTCGCTTAGCACCAATGAATGTTGTGCCGTTGTCGCTCATCATTTGCTTCGGGTACCCACGACGCCCTACAAACCGGGCGAAGGCAGCGAGAAAAGCCTTACTAGTGAGATCCGAACACAATTCCAGGTGGATCGCCTTGGTAATGAAGCAAACGAACACGGCCACGTAACCTTTTACGAGGGTTGGAGATCGGAGCATCGAAGCTTTGAGTTGAAACGGGCCGGCGAAGTCTACGCCAGTAGTAGTGAAGGGGGGCGCGAAAGTGCATCGTTCGGGGGGTAAAGCTGCCATTATTTGGGACTGCGTTTGTCGCTTATGGATGGTGCAGACTTTACACTGGAAAATACATTTTTTCAGTTGAGGTTTGAGTCGGGGGGTATAGAATTCCTGCCTCATAGCTTGTTGCAGGAGGCGGAGGTCCGCATGGAGGAAGCTCTCGTGTAGAAACCTTATATAAAGGGTAGTAAATCTAGCCTTTTCGGGGAGAATGATGGGATGACACTCATTGTAGGTCATGTCGGCATTTACTAATCTTCCGTTGGCCCGGAGAATCCCGTTTGTATCCAGGATGGGGTCAAGTGCCAGTAGGGGACTTCGCTTTCCGATTGGTTTTGAATTTTCGAGGGAGGCTCTTTCGGAAGCGAAGAATCTCGACTGAGTCAAGCTTAGCAGACGGGTTTTCGCGCGCATGACGTCGGCGTAAGAGAGGGCGGGATCGTTAGGGGTACGATTGCCTCCTACAGCATTTCTCAGCCGAGTTACAAACTTCAACATATACGCTGTTACGCGTAGGGCGCGGGGATAGGAGGAGAACCGTTCCAAGAAGTCTTCCGACTCTTCCGCGGCATGCAGTGATTCGACTCGGCGAAGTTCGGGGGGTACAATATTCCTGGCCGTTGGTGTTGGCCAGTCCTCGGGGGGTCGGGAAAGCCACTCTGGGCCATTCCACCATAGTGATGAGCTAGCTAGCTCGAGGGGGGTGCATCCGCTGGTGCCCATATCTGCGGGATTATCCTTGCTGCGTACATGTCGCCAAGTGGCATTGCCGATGAGGTCGATGATCTGCGCAGTTCGATTGGAGACATAGGTTTTCCAGGAATGAGGTGGTTTCTCAAGCCAGGCTAAAACGATTTCGGAGTCAGACCACAGGGTTAACTTTCGCTGATTGAGGCCGAGATGGGATTGGACAACTGCGACTAACTTGGCTAATAAGACCGCGCCGCATAACTCTAGTCGTGGCAAACTTACGGTTTTTAGGGGGGCCACTTTCCCTTTAGAGACTAAAAGGTGAGAGAATACTTGAGTTCCTACGGTGGTTCTTACGTAAAGTGTCGCGCAATAAGCCTTTTCCGAAGCGTCGCAGAAGCCATGGAGCTCAACTGGTTTATCGGGGTGGTAGTTTATCCAGCGTGGTATTTGAATATCCGAGATCGTTGGGAGATTGTCGGCGAACTGCGCCCACTTGATGAGACGGAGGGGTTTCACTGGCTCATCCCAGTCAGTCCCGTCTAGCCATAGCTCTTGCATCAAGACTTTTGCTTGGATCATAATTGGCGTTAGCCACCCTGCGGGATCGAAAAGTTTCGCAATGGAGGAGAGGATTTGCCGCTTCGTGGCTGCCGTGGATGCCGGATTTGAGTCGACGGTATACGAGAATGTATCCGTTAGGGCGTTCCACTGGATGCCCAGGGTCTTGGCGGTGCTAGTCTTTTCGAACTCGAGAAAGTTTGTTTCCAGCAGATCAGTTTTCGCTATTTTTTGGAGGATGTTGGGATGGTTTGCCGTGATCTTTTTTAGGGGAAAGCCGGCTGAATTGAGAGCGTCTATGGTCTCTGTTAGGGATTGCTCGGCTGATTGAAGATCATGACTGCCAGATAAAATATCGTCAACATACGTCTCGGATTTTAGTATTGGGGCTGCGCTTGGATGGGAATCGGCTATGTCTTTCGCCAGCTCGTGTAGAGTGCGAATAGCCAGGAAAGGCGCGCAGTTAACCCCGAAGGTGACCGTTTTTAACTTGTAGTCCTTTATTGGACTGTGTTCGGGGGTTCGGAATATTATCCGTTGGTAGTCTCGGTCATCGGGGTGCAAGAGAATTTGGCGGTACATTTTCTCGACATCGCCATTAAACACATATTTATATGTTCGCCATTTCAGCAACATAAGTCGGAGATCGGGTTGGAGGGTTGGTCCGGTACATAAAACATCGTTGAGGGAGTGACCGGAACCCGACTTTTTGGAGGCGTTGAACACAACTCTGACTTTTGTTGTCTTTTTGTCTGGCCTTACGACTGCATGGTGAGGGAGATAGAATGAGCAGTATTTACCCAGGGATTCTATTTCGTTGGGACTGCATTCTTCCATGTGGCCTAGGGACAGATATTCTTCGAGTACCTGGTCGTACTGCTGCTTGAGATCGCCCTTTTTTGAGAGGGACCGTTCCATGCCGTGGAACTGTCGTAGGGCTGCAGTACGGGACTGACCTAGGTCGATATCGTTCGGGAATGTTGGTTTAAAGGGGAGCCGAACCATATATCGACCGTCATCCATGCGAGTGGTTGTGCTTTGATAAAAGTCTTCGCACATTTTATCTTCTGGGGTTTCCACTCGCACTCTGGGTATTTCTTCGATTTCCCAGAATTGCCTTAGCTGTTCATTCAGCTGGACATTCGTCACTTCCCACGCTTGAGAGGAGTGTGATCCGACCTTTTCGGGGGTTTGGCCACTTATTATCCAGCCAAATATCGTGTTTTGTGCTAGCAGTGTGGGCGAGATCTTTTCTATGCCATTTAGCATTATTTGTGGGATAAGATCACTGCCTAATACCAGATCAATTTGGGAGGGGTTGTGAGTGTTCTGGTCTGCTAGCTTGAGATGGGACCATTTGCGCATTTGGTCGTTATTTAGCGTGAGTGTTGGGAGTTGCCTAGTGAGCCGAGGTAGCACGATTGCCTGGGCCTTTATTTTTACCTTGTGGTCATTTGAGACTAGGGTCAGTGAGCATAGCTTGTTGGAGGTTTGTACTACTCCGCCTCCCATTCCCGATATTTCAAATAGGGAGTGGGTATATGGGAGGCCTAGCTTGATTTGAGCTTTCGACGAGATGAAGCTACGCTCTGACCCTTGATCCACTAAGGCTCTGAGCCTGAAGCAGTCCCCTCGGTGTTCTATGGACACTATCGCTGTGGGGAGAATGATCTTGCTATCATTTTCCGCATACAAAGATTGAATGCGGGCAGCGTTTGAGGTGGTGGGCACTTCCTCGTTGGGATCTGGGTAGGTAACGTCCTGAGTAGTTGCTACTTGGGCTGCCGTTCTTCGAGGGCCATTGGTTTGGTGTGATATTCCGGTATCGTGGAGGGTGGAGTTGTGGCGACCTTGGCAGTATAGACACGTTCCTGTGCTTGTGCAATCTTTTACGAGGTGGGTCTGTGACAGGCAGTTTTCGCAGAGATTGCTTTCTCTCACGAATTTTTTCCGCTCGGGGATTGCCAGCTTTTTATAATGCAAGCAGCTTTGTAGCTTGTGGGAGTTCTGCTTGCACTTTCTGCAGGCGTATACTTTTTGATGCTCGGCCATATGAGCATTTGTGCGAGTTTGAGAGTAGTTGTTGTTCTGCGGGGGGTTGCGGCTTTGGTTAGGGGTTTGAGCCTGCCTGAACTGGGGATTGTTTTGACTTGCGGGAGGCTTTGAGAAATTAGTGGAGGGTGGGTTATATCGGGCTTTGGTTGGTCGCCATTGATCCACCCTTTCCACTATCTCGTAGCGAGTAGTCAAAAACTGATCCATTTGGGACCAGTTCGGTAGGTCTCTTCTGGAGCTTAAAGATTGCTCCCAAAGCGCAACTGTATTTTCCGGCAGTTTTGAGGTTACCAGATATATTAATATGGGGTCCCAACTGTCTGTCGAGACTTGTTGGGTTGCTAATATCTGGAGACAGTTATTAACGGAGGATTGCAATCGCTGGATGTCTTCGCTGTTTTCAGTCGGAATGGGCTTGAGGGTCATGAGGGCTTTTATTTGGTTGTCGACCAGGACTCTTTTATTTTCATAACGGGATTTAAGAGCTTCCCAAGCCAGAGCAAAGTTGTCATCACTCAGTGGAAATTGCTTTACTATCTGGCCGGCTTTCCCTTGGGTTTTGTACCTGAGGTGGTACAGTTTTTGGGCGCTCGAGAGTTTGGGGTGGTTGATATAGACCGCCGTGAACATGTCACGGAAGGACGGCCATTGATTATAACTCCCGTAAAAGACTTCGGTGTCACAGGCGGGTACTTTGAGGTGCATCCCGGAATTTTCTTGGGGAGTGGTAGTTGTAGCGGGGACGGGATTGCTTAGTAACCTTAGCTGGAGCTGATCGCCTATTCTTGCCTTTGTGTCTTCATATGCTATAAGACAGGCGCGGTATTTATTGAAGGCTGAGGCCTTAAAGTTTTCGGGAAGGTCGTTGTCATCTGACTCTACGACGGCGTCATATGCGCTCTGTACCCTTTCCCAGAACACATCTATATTTTTATCTTTTATTTTTAGGGATGCTTCGGTGTTATCTTGGATCTCGGTTGTGCCGAACCGAGCGCAGTAATCCGAAAAGAGATCCGTTTCGGATATAAATTTATTTTCGACCACGGTAGCCATTCTAAAAAAGGACTTGCTTAGTTTTACTTTAGCTATTTTGGGAATTTTTTGGGACTGCCTGGTGTTTATTTATGAGGGAATACCAAAGGCAGAAGCTTTCCTATCGGTCAAGAGTGGGTAGGTTAGGACCAGTTAGATTAATTGGGAGTAGTCTGAGACCAGTTGGGATGACCTGCAGAATTTGCTGCTGGGTATTTCAGACTATGTGAAAGTGGCCGAATTTTTTGCTGGGTATCGTCAACAATGTAAATGTGGAGTTATGTATTTAATTTATACCGCAAGGGACTCAAGTATTAAAGGGCAATGAGCTAACTTTGTGCAAGTGTGTGTGGGATTTGCCTCGAAATTTTTTAATGCACCGCTTTTACGTACAGGTGTATATGGGGGTGATACTGTATATATATATGTATATAAATGTATTTTTGGCGGGAAATTATAATTCTGGCGGGAGAAATTTGGATTTGGCGGGAGCCACCAAAATTTATTCGGGGGATATACGTAATGTATGTACGTGTTTTTTATATTGTTGAGATGCTGGTTTCGTCAATGGCGACGAAGGACCATTAGATAAGTGGAGACTTACCCGAATATTTTGGGTGCCGCTTGGTGAAGGTGGCGGACGTCTGATGATGGCTTCGCTTTGGATGGCGATTTGGATGGTGTTGTGTCGACTGTGTCCCTTAGGTGGGGCGCAAACTTTCTTCAGCTAGTTTCTTCTTGCCACTTACCAAGTGTGACCACGTATAGGTGTACGAACGCTTGTGATGATCCTTGCACAAATCGATTGCAAGCCAAGTAGAGCACAGCAGGAGTGACGTTGGGTTAGGACACTTGGAACTGGATTTTTTCCCTTTTTGGCAAACGAAACTCTAATTCACTTTCCTTTGGAATTTTCACACCGGACACAAGTGTGTGACTTTATTTAACTAATGTGTTAATTACATACAAAATTTAATTGTGCTGCTAAATTTGCAGATATCAACATACAGCTTATTCACTTTTATTTGTTCCCTGAAGCTTTTCTTATTCGCGAAAGGATAGATATGGCGACGCGGCAACCAAACCACTTACTTTAGCAGAAAACGCTGATGATTTCCACAAATTAAAGGTGATAAATTTACAAAGTGTGTTAGCCGGAAAAAAGTATATTGATTTTGCGAAATGGAAAAAAATGTACAAGCTGCGATGCTTTGCAAGATATAATAATAAACCACAAAGTTGTTAATTAGCGCACAAACTGAGTAAATCGCGAAGTTATTAATTCGCATAAAAAACAGAAGTAACTTTTTCAAAACTTTCCTGAACTTGCTAAGATGACAATGATAATAATAATTTAGCAAGGGTACAAAAGGTGGTGGTTTTCTGACAGGTCGGCGATCATGCCATATCGCCATTCTGTACTTGCGGCGAATTGAACTTGGTGGATTTTCGCGGTGGAGGCTGCCACACGTCCATTAGTGTTCCCAATAGGGAATTTAAAGGGTAAATACAATTCATGGATTATGCGGGTAATTCACTATAATACAATTCCATAATAAAATACAGTACAAGATACGGAATAGATATAAATTCATGGATATATGTATGTACAAAAGGGAGATGGGACGGTTGGCAGCCTACGCCGCGTAAACAACTACTAAAAGGTCAATTACGAATCAACGATTTGTATGCAGTTGACTCAACATCTTGTTGCGATTGATAAAAATTAACAGAAATATCGGTTGAATTGACCCGTATTTCGGTTGATTTTACCAGTCTTCTTCTTTCAGTGTATAAGTGAAGCTAATAAGCTTGTCAAAAATAAATTTGGCCTACCAATATTGACAAAGCTGGGGGTATATCTGTTATATAAATAAGCCGTAATCAAAACTATATTGCTGAATTGTTTTTTATAAACAAGTCGTTTTAAAATAGAATTGGTGAAATGATATTGACATTGCGTTCTTTAGATATTTGTGTCATAAATATATACATATAAGCCATCAACTAAACGGCTCGGCGACCACACCCCCAGGTTTAAGTCCCGGCCATAGCAACATCATAGTTTTAGAAACACATTTTTCCAGTGCTCCTAAGCGGGGGGAACAGTTTCTGATTTAGGCTCTAACCTTTAACGATGTATGTTTCTGAACTGGACCGATGCCTGCCGACCACCTAAATTATTGGAAGGGTTCACTTTTTGAGGCTACTTAGAAAAGACTTTAAAGTCTTACAGTAACCTGCTGTAATTGACCGTGTTAAAAGCTTTCAATATGTCTAGCGCCACGTGAACTGTTCTGTGCCGGAGGTTTTGGTTCAATACGCTTTGATGCCGTTTTGGATTCACTGTGGTGGCGCGCTTGGTTGGTTGACAAGCCACAGGTTTACGCCGGGGGCAAGACAGATTCGAGTGCCTTGGCTACTCGCGACAGGAGAGATATCGTTACCTGCTTTCTCAGGCTTTAGTAGCGGGATGACAACGTTAGATAGGGACAAGTTGAAGGCAAGCATCGGGACGATTGAGTCCTGTTGTGACAATGAAACAATTATCCAACAACTTTTCTAACATCCGCCAATGCTACACTTAAGAAAAAAATTCTAAATTTGAGGATAAAAGCTGGTTCTCAGTATTCTTGATAAAAAAAAATTATAGATTTGTTCCTCAAATTAATGAAAAATTTTACACAAAAATAAGAAATTCTTACTCATTATATTATATAAAAAAAATTTGAATCAAATCAAATTGGTGAATAGTTTATACAAACTTTCGAAATTCTTAGCCATTTAATTAAATTTTTTTTTAATTTAAAGACATTTTTTGGGAAATGTTTTTACGTATTTTTAGGTGTTTTTCCGAAAAAAAAAGAAAGAAAAAATAGGTGGATGTTGCTTTAATTTCATATGGCATTTCTAATTGGCGTTAGCTTTGTTGCAAAATGGCGTCAATTGTTTAGGTGCTTAAGTATTATTAAACAAAACATGAAATATAGCGAGATCAATATTGAGTAAAGAGTTTTATTAATAGCATCAACATGAACAGAGTACGGTACGTGTATTTGCTCTGGGAAATTATTCAATTTCCACTTGAAATAAAAATATCGGCACTCAGTGTTGCCGCTGAAAATTTTCAAAAAGTCGCACAGAAAAGGGGCCTACTGAAAAAAAGGGCCTCTACTTTTTAAAACGGTTTTATTTAGCTTGAGTTGACAGGCTGCACGGCCGCATGAACGGCCGTTGTGAACGATTGAAATTTAAGTAACTTCGCGATAAGCTACAAGCTTGAAACTTGGAATTTAGTTCAGAACCCGATGACAATGCAATAATAAGAAAAAAATTTTAAGTAACTTCCCGATAAGCTACAAGCTTGAAACTTGGAATATAGTTTAGAACCCGATGACAATGCAATAATAAGAAAAAAATCGCCGCTAGGTGGCGCAAGGATCGAGATATTCGCAAAATTCGCATTTGTCGTCCGATTTGGCTCATATTTGGAACACATAATACATGCAAGAATAGAAATCGACCTGTGAAAAAAAATCGCCGCTAGGTGGCGCAAGGATCGAGATATTTACAGAAATCGTATTTGTGGTCCGATTTGATTTGGTCCATATTTGGAACACATAATACATACATGAATAGAAAGCGACCTATGATGCCCGATTTGGCTCATATTTGGAACAAATATTGCATACAGTCCAGTAGAAGTGACATCAAAATATTTTGGAGTTGGAGGAGGGACAAGCATACGTGGCGCAGAGTCGAATAAAGTCTTTGGAAGGATTATGTATTGAGGACTTAGGTTGTTACAAATTGTCAGGAAAGAGTCCTTGTAATAATGAGTTACTAAATGAACTAAATAGAATGAGAAATAATAGGCAATTAAATAAAGACTAAAAAGTTGAAAATAAAATAATTAAAAAAAATTTTTTTAGTTAAACGGTTTTATTGAAAACAATACTTACATGAAATAATAAAAATACGAAAAGCTAGAAAATAATTAGGTAGGTCCTAGGTACTAGTCATCACACTCCTTATCAATCTAGGGCGTTGATCAGACAATTAAATAAAAGCGTTGGACGCATCATATTTCTATTGATAGTCATAAGTAAAACCAACTGAACCTTAATCAGGTTATGCTACGCCTCACATTTTTAGAAATTTCACGCGCCCAACGCTTTTATTTAATTGTCTGATCAACGCCCTAGATTGATAAGGAGTGTGATGACTAGTACCTAGGACCTACCTAATTATTTTCTAGCTTTTCGTATTTTTATTATTTCATGTAAGTATTGTTTTCAATAAAACCGTTTAACTTAAAATTTTTTTTAATTATTTTATTTTCATTTGCAATGTTACTACATCGCCTTTAACTCATCTTTTATCAAGGAAGAGCAGTTTATCTTTTTTTGTTCTCCCATGGATTTCCCATGTGTGGCAATTGAAGAAAATTACTAAAGTACGAAGATATTTATTCGATAAAATAATAAAAATACATACAAAAAGTAAAGTTTATTTTAGTAACATTGTTTTGGTAAAACGAATGCTATCATCCACATAACTAAAAGTGTATATCAATTCATTATTTAATTGACTTAAAATTTAGTTACCAAGTATTTAACAACCAAGTATTCTTCAGGTACCCAAGAGTCTAAATGTTTCCCTTCCTTTAAATTGAGCGCTGCTAACATTGCATTACATATATCAATTTGCAAACGGTTCGTTATCTTGTTCTTAAAAAGTGAGAGTTTTGAAAAGTCTTTCTGCTGATGCACTGAAAGAAAAAGACTGGTAAAATCAACCGAAATTTCTGTTAATTTTTATCCATCGCAACAAGATGTTGAATCAACTGCGCACAAATCGTTGATTCGTAATTGGCCGTTTTAGTAGTCAAATGTACAAAAAAAGCTGTTGCGACAGCTTTGTACGAAAATACCTATGTTGCCATAACATAAATAAATAAATGTAAGGCGCGATAATCTCCGAAGAGATCTAAGGCCGAGCTCCTCTCTTCCAATTTGCGTCGTGCTCCTCTTGATTTTCCCTACAAATTGGCCGGACGGGACCTACATGTTTTATGCCGACTCCGAACGGCATCTGCAAGGCAGATGAGTTTTCACTGAGAGCTTTTCATGGCAGAAATACACTCGGATCGCTTGCCAAACACTGCCGTGGGGCGACCCCGCTTAGAGAAATTTTCCTCTAATTGAAACACCTTATTTCTAAAATTTTGATGTCGCTTTGCCCGGGGTGCGAACCCAGGGCATACGGTGTGGCAGGCGGAGTACGCTACCATCACACCAAATAAATACGCATGCTTGCTACATATACATACATATGTACACACTTACTAAGCGAACTTCAATTGGGCTTACATCAAATATGCTGGCACACATTCAACATTTATACACTTTATTATTTTGTTTTATTAAACGCACTTTCACCAAATTTTATATTTTATAATTTATTTACTTTATAGTTTTGAACTCCGCTTTGCAAATAGAAATGAAAATTGTAGTCACAAAACTGATTCTCAATTCTTTCAGTTGCAGCTCAGCTCATTCTCAATTTCTTCTCTCGCATGTAGTTGCCACACTTGATGGTTTCGAACAAAACTTGTATAAATGTTTGACATAACATTTTAAATAGAGAACTTGTAAGTTATAGAAAAGTAAAGAATCAAATCGCTACAAGGTAATTCACCACTGGAGTAACTTTACATGTAATTCGGCAAGTTTAATTTTCGTAACACTTTAATTTGAAACGATTCCAAAACAACTCAAACTTTTATGTTGTTGGAAACATCAAAATTAAAAGAGGATGTTTTTTATTATCTTATTAAATTCGTTCGCGTGAGTGAAAATTCGTAAAAACTTGAACAAAATGTTACTAATTTTGGAAAAATCCTGTTCGTTCAAACAAAACTTTTGCAACAAGAGGCCGCAATTTTGCATTTCGCTTGGAGGAGAAGTTGTAAAATTGTACCCGATAAATAGGTGTCCCGGTATCTTATAATTGTTTGCCCAGTGAATTCAAAAAAGGGTCTTTCGTTTTGTATTGATAACAAAACTAGTTTTTTGTTGTTTTCCCATTTTGTGTTTTTTCGATTTGGTGGTTTTCTTATTTTGGTATTTTTTTTTAAACATGTGGCACCATCGGCATAAGTACAAAGTAGAGAGCGCAGTGGGCGTAAAATTCTCTTTGAAATTTCCCCATGTATTGACTGTTGATCGCTGTTGAAATGACCAGTGAGATCAGTAGTGTTAACAGAAAAATCAGTAAGATTGATTACGAATCTGTCAATTTTACAGAATTTTGTTAACTTAAGAGCGACAATTTCTCTTCTGCTGAAATGACTAAACTAATTTGTTCGCTTGACAAAGAACTCGGTTGAATTAACCATAATTCGATCAATTTCACCGAATCTCCGTTAAGTCAAGAACAACAGAACCGATTTGTTGATTTTACTAGCACCATTTATTTCAGTGTGGCAGCGTTAATATGTTTGCAACAAATAAATACAAATTATTATATATATATATATTCATTTAAATTATTTTCAATCAGAGAGAGAGATTTATCTGCCATTTCATAGGAGTTTTATCACTTGTTAAATTAAAGGGAATGCATTAAAATAGTTAAAGGAAATTGGTTCTTTTAAGAAGGAACACTTATTTGTACAAATTAAAAAATATGTACATATTTACATTCTACCACAATATTCTTTATTTTAAGTTGAAAAGTATATCGTAAGCAAGGGAAGAGCTCTTGATATATTTGATGCAACCATCCAGAGATTGCGCAAGAATTTTTGAAAAGGCTTAAATAGATTTTGGCATATGGCGAAAGACGATTTGGCCGCCAGAAAATTGCTTTGTTGAATGAAAGTTGAATGGAAGCAGGTTACTCCGGTGGATTTGTGTTATCCCGCCGTCTTCTTCTTTTTGTTATGCTCCTCTATTGATATTGCTGTGGCACCAATTCATTACTCATTTCAGTGAATACCACATGAAATGCAATACTGTGCATTGTTTATATTTTACTTCTTAATCTCAGACAACTACGGAACAATAAGTAAACTTTTCTATTTTTTAATTAAAGTTTTCTATTTTTTCAATTGACAAAACAGCTGACTTCGAAAATTCGAAATTCCTATTCCCCAATTATTGTTCTCCCAAGGAGAAAAGAATTGGAGGAATTTTTCCGCGGGAATAAAAAAATTCGCGAGAACAAAATTCCTAGGGAAAATTTCCAACACTGTACCAAAACTGTTCTATATCGGTTTGTTCGAAGATCTTTTTGTATGCATTGTCTTTTGCTTTGCATTCTAAAAGTTTAAGCTCCTCAGTAACTACTTCGGGATCTTCTGTTCAATGAAAATATGCAAACACCATATCAAAAACTCCTATATCATCATTTGATTTAATCACTAATGGATTCAAATAAATTAAAACCCTAAGCTTTTTGTCGGAAATGTCTACTCTTTGAAATATTTCGTAACACAGCTTTTGATAATACTTTAAAATATTACGCTTCACGCATTTAATTACATTTTCAGAAAAGTTTTCCTTTAGCAAGACTTTCTCAGCTTCGGGCCCAATGTAATAATGAGGGTAAGTCCAAATTCGTTTCTTACATTCTGTGATTTTTGGAAAGAGAATTAATTGATTCATTAAATATAGTCGGAAAAATAAACACAAATACCCCACGAATATGTATAGAAGACATTTTATGCACATCTCGCCAAAAAAAAAGCGACTTCCTCTTAGAAAACAACGAGCATATGGCTGCGAGTAATGAGTGACGTCTCTTATCATAATTTATCCTCTTTGGCGAGAGTAAATCAATATTTTCTATACTAACGCCGTATGTCAAAGTGATCAAATTTTACAGGGTTGCAGTTATAGTGATGACGAGAGTGATAATTTGGATTCCTTAAGTGGTTCCGATGCAAAAGTTAAGTAATGAGAAGGAGTACTACAATCTCTTTACGTAAAAACGTAAAAATAATGCATCATAGTTTTGAAAGAGAAAACGTGCCAAAAGTCGCCAACATTTTCAAAAAGGCTCAAATATTGCAAATTTTAAAAAAGTCGTTGTCCGGGGAATTGGCTTTCAGAAAGGGTGAAATTGCGACTAAAGTCGCCCCAACGGCAACACTGCCGGCACTTGATTTTAACTAATTTTATTTAGTAACTCGTAAGAAACGAACGACTGCAAAGGTTTATCATTAGTCATCATCCAGTGAGTTTTCTAGCTCCGTAGCACGCTATCTGAATTTATCTGGCTCAAATCGCTGTTGTTGCATTTATATGCAAAATTATATATCTGGCTCAGTATCTTTGCGACGGGATGATGGCTATTGTAAAGGTTTCGAGTAAAATATGTATCAGCTCTTCGTTCGCAGCTGTGCTCACCTGATCATGTTTGTTCTATCTCCTTTTTTGTGGAGGCTATTCGGCAGCGTTGTACTACTTTGGTACAAATTAGTGTAGTAGCTCTGGTGAAGTAGTGTGTGTAGTACATATGTAACTGTGTGTTCGCGGATAACGTTGGAAAGGGCGGAAAAAATTTACTTCTGTGCATGGATTCTTAATGTTGATATAACTACGCTTCTTTGGATACCCTATTCAACGACTTTTGTAATATTTTCGATAGGTCACATATAATGCACTATATATTTCATACTAAATTTTATACCGATACCGATGGCAGAAACCCTGGTAATTTTGACACTTCGTTCAGTTTCGAACGATCGTTCCACCACATTCCACATTGCTTTGACACTTCGGCAAGTGCTAAACGGCAGTATGTTAGAAAGAGCAATAAACAAACATATTGTAACGAATTTTTGGGGAGTTCGTGATAATTATACACCCTTCTGCTAACGTTCGTATCGCTGGACCATCGAATAAATAACTCCATTATTCAGTATTGCAACTAATAGCGTATTTAAATTAAACTGATTAGTTATTCCTCAGCTTGCGCTTCTTTTATACTCTCTGTTACCTCGTTCGCATATTTCTCATTAGGTCTAGACGTTTCTCTCACGTGCCTTCTAGAACAGTTTAATCTCATGCTTGGTAATTTAACTATATACATGTATATATGTAGTTTATGATTTTCTTCTAGCCATATGCGGGTGTATGTGTGAGTAACAACTTTTGATCTTAGCTGCCGGCTACATAAACTCCCTGCTTCAAGCTGCTGGTTATGTGTATGGAATATTCTTCGTTGCCTTGTACATATGTAGGTGTCGCTGCTTGCTGTTTTTGGTGTTGTCATTACTTATTAACATCATAGTGATACAAATATTCGCCACAATATCTTATATCTTCTGGCGGCCAACGTGGTGTGGTGGTAGCGTGCTCCGCCTGCCACACCGTATGCCCTGGGTTCGCACCCCGGGAAAATCAACATCAAAATTTCAGAAATAAGAATTTTAAATTAGAACAAAATTTTTCTAAGCGGGGTCGCCCCTCGGCAGTGTTTGGCAAGCGCTCCGAGTGTATTTCTGCCATGAAAAGCTCTCAGTGAAAACTCATCTGCCTTGCAGCTGCCGTTCGGAGTCGGCATAAAACATGTAGGTACAGTCCGGCCAATTTGAAGGGAAAATCAAGAGGAGCACGACGCAAATCGGAAGAGAAGCTCGGCCTTAGATCTCATCGGAGGTTATCGCGCCTTACATTTATTTTTTTTAATCTTATATCTTGGATTTACAACCATGGCGAAGCCATGAACAGGTGACTGCCGAAAATCAGCTGATTGCTACATTTTTATATAATTTGACGCAACTTCCGGCGCAGTACGATTTTGATATTAGTCCAACGATTTACAAAACAAAGTACATTGAATTTTTATTTATGTCACCGTACTGCCACCTTCTATGGTTCCGCCATCTTTTTAGGCTTTTATTTTTAACTAACGGTTACAGCACTTCCTTTTATTTTCAGAGCTTAGGTTTGCAAGCATATAAAGGATGCAGTTATAAACAAAAGGAGAATGAAAACGAGGGATTAGGTGAGTATGGCAGTACCTAATTATAATTTATGTAGATCGAATAAAGTGAAAGGTTAATATGAACAGAGTATCAAATTAGGTGAGTATGATAGGCAGGGCCGTAGAGAGAAAATCCGGGCCCGGTACTAAACAATTTACGGGCCTCCTATCGAAAATTCACTAATACATTTGATTAACCTGAATTAATGACGTCTCATTCATGAATCATTATTGATGGATTACATCAAAACAAATTTTTGCCACATCAACTAAATAATTTTTGGACTAAGAGCTGACAATAAAATTAACATAGAATATTTACTATTTATACTAGATTATTGTAACGTAGAAGTAAAATTCTCTTTTAACAGCCACATATTGTTTCAAATAATCTTTTCTAGTTATTTGGTAACATTTTAATACATTTCTGATAAATTTAATGATGATTAAAAATTTTAATTATTCAATATAGAAAGTTCGGATTTAAAAGGGTGGCTTTACTTGCTTTTTTCGCTGCAAAATTTTTATAATAATATCAAAATTTAACTGTCTTGCCAAAACATATTCAACACAAAGCGTGGCAAGTCCTGAAACTCGCTCTTGAGATGAACACGATCTATGAAAGTTTTTAATTCTTGAAAGGACGCTTAAAGAACGTTCTGCAATAGCTACAGTGACAGGTATAGTGCAAAAGATACGTAAATCAACACAAATGTTGGGGAAAATCGTACACAGATTTGGAACATATGTAGATGGCATTTAGCAATTCCGATAGTGATAGTCCTTTATCAAAATTTGCTTCGTAAATGTGTTTCAAGTGAATTATTTCGCATCCTAAGCTTTAAGAAATGTCCGACTTGTATTTTTCGACAAATTTTGCTGCGCTCGCCCCAACCGTAGTTTCATCCATGTCTTCAAATTGCCACAAAAAGGAAAACGTCTCGCTCAAATTACTCATAGCTGCAAATCGTTCAGTAATGCTAGTGATTACCGAATCAACGATCACCCGGAATGCATTGTTTTTAAAATCAGACTCTGAATCAGCCGTAATCATCTCATTTAAATTATCTTCAGAACGTCCTTGGGTTTTCTCTTTCGAATGTCCGGAAACTTTGGCGAGATGTTCAATTGAATAGCAACTGTTTTGCATTCGTTTAAAATTGTTACCCATTGGTTCTTGATCAACTCCAAATCAGTTAATAAGGTATCTAGATGTCGGACCTCAACATCTACGGTGGCGTCTCTAGCTTGGCGGACTACGTTTCTTTCATTAATGGTAGTCAGTATTTTGAACCAAATTGAGGACAGCAAGATACATTCGAACTTGTTGATGTACTTGAGAATGCCGGTAACATCGCCGTATGCTTGCGCAGTCAAATTTGGCTTTTGGCTGAAAGACTATGAAGAGAGCTCGGTACAGTTTTTTTTGAGGATGTCCCTTCGTTGTGGAGTGCTGCTGAAAATAGTAAAACATTTTTGTACAACTCCGAAGATAGTAATTGCAGCCGTACCGCATTCTGCAGTATCAACACCACATAAATTGAGACTGTGGGTTGCACAAGGCGAGTAATCAGCATTCGAGTTTTTGTCGAGAATGTGACGTAGTGCTCCGTTGTAAGCCCCTTTCATATTGGCGCCGTTAACTTACCCTTGTGCACGACGATCTTCAATCAAGTATGGCAAATTAGATCAGCAAATTTCTGACCACTTTTTTGGTTACAATTCACGAAAGCCAAAAACCGTTCTTGAATTGTAAAATTTGTTGCTTTCGAATTGAAATGGAGTTAGCGCAAAATGAACGTAGTCAACGTGACTAGCATCAGGCATAGCATCAACGATAATAGCAAAATACTTGGCATTCTTGCCTTGATCTAATATAGTTTCCCTCACGTGCTTTGCATAAATTTCTATAAACTCGTTCTGAATGACTGGGGAAAGATAGTGAACTTGTAAACGTTTGCGCTGCTGTTGTGAAATCCTAACTTTCTCTAAATGATCTCTAAGTATCGGATCATATTGGCTTATGAGATCTTAGATGCCCAAAAAATGTCCATCGTTTCGTTCACCAAGATATATACTTTCGCCTTTGAAAGCTAGGCCTCTTTCACCCAAAAATAAAATAGTGTCCAAAATTTTATATAAAATTTCTTTCCAGTTTTGAGTATCAGTGATTAGCTGGTCATTGATAAGCTTATCAATTGTAGCCTCCTTTTGAATTAGATTTTGTAAAGATCGCCTTTGAATATAACATTTAATGTGATCTTGAGTATTTTCGTGTGATGGCAGTTTATCGTATAGCTTCTTCCATACCTGTAATTTCAAATATCCGCAGAACAAATTTTAGGTCGATTTAAAGTATTGGTGTTTAACAGACGGCATGGTAGGCAATAAATAGCATTGCTACTGGCACTCCACACTAACCAGTCACGCTCCACCTTCTTTCCATTTGGCAAGATGCTGTTTAACAACGAGGTATGAAATGCCTCGTCATGACAATCACGTGGAAAAATACCAGGACACTTTTGATGACCTCGACGAATTATTTCGTTGACTTCGTCAGATCGCAAAAACTCATTATTCACGGCACCGATATCGAAGTCGTTTAAATAATCTGGACTTTGATACAGAGTTGGTGGTATTGTTGGAAGACTTTGAAAATGAACCTTCATCAGTGTCACCACGAAACTTTGCGATTTCGGATTCATGTAAGCATACATTTTTGTTTGATGTTTTTATTGTCCTCCTCAGACCCAGGCAAAAAATCATTATCAATATTCGTTGCTTTTGAAATTCGGCTTAAAATTTGCACATGGAACAACTAAAGACTCTCCCGAATTAAAAAAAATGTCTTAGTACCTCTAAATCGCGGGCCCCCTGAGAAACCCCAGGCGCGGGGGAATCCCCCCCCACTCGTCGGGCCTGATGATAGGTAAGTAAGCGTTGAGATCTAAAATTGCTCAGTTAAAGAGTAAAAATCATCAGCTGAGTATTGTACATAACAGTTAGAAATTATGCATATACTACATTGTTAAGTAAGTGAACTTTTTAGTACGTAAAATTTTAATTTTCATTTGTTTTTGTTACGAGTAAAGATAGGATAGGACAGTTTTCTTTATGATAAAAAGTAAATCCGTTATATCAAATGAACTAGAATGAGTGTTAAAATCATGACACAACACCGAAAAGATTCATTTAATTCGAAATTAGTTCTACACTGCCTCAAAAGAAGAGGTTTGTAATGTCTTGACACTCGTGATGGGACGTTAAAGTTTACTTCGTTCAAGAGAATTGGGCTAGAAATCAATCAATTCAGTAGTTTAACCATAAATATTACGCCTAGCATATCTCTACGACTTGCAGGAGTTGGAAGATTGATAAGCTTCAACCGACTAATAAATATAAGGGGGAAGATTATACGCAGAGTCCCACTGAAAATTTCTTAAAGAGAAAAGTAGAAATTGCTTTTGTACTGATTCAAGTCTATCTGCATGAATTCGATATTTGGGATTCCAGACTATTGATCCGTTCTAGTATCGATCTAGCTAAAGTGGTGAAAAGTGCTTTAGTTACATAATGGTCACTAAATTCTTTGGCCACTGTTTCACGAATGAAAGAACACCTCTAGCCTTATTGACAGTACCATTAATATGAAGGTTGAAACTAAGTTTAGTATCTATCGTGACTCCCAAGTCCACAAAATATGTAGTTAACTGATAGAAGACAAGTAAGTATAATTTTTGTATTATTATTCTATGTAGCATACGTATTTATTTAATTCATACTTAAGGTTGGCGGACACCGTGGTGTGATGGTAGCGTGCTCCGCCTACCACACCGTATGCCCTGGGTTCACGCCCCGGGCAAAGCAACATCAAAATTTTAGAAATAAAGTTTTTCAATTAGAAGAAAATTTTTCTAAGCGGGGCCGCCCCTCGGCAGTGTTTGGCAAGCACTCCGGGTGTATTTCTGCCATGAAAAGCTCTCAGTGAAAACTCATCTGCCTTGCAGCTGCCGTTCGGAGTCGGCATAAAACATGTAGGTCCCGTCCGGCCAATTTGTAAGGAACATCAAGAGGAGCACGACGCAAATTGGAAGAGAAGCTCGGCCTTAGATCTCTTCGGAGGTTATCGCGCCTTACATTTATTTATATTTAAGGTTAAACGAAATTGACTTGAGTTCGAAGTCCTCAACAGCACGTTTTCTTAGCATAAACTTTACAATTTACTGCAGCCTCATGCTAAGAAAGCCAAAATGTTCACTTTTTAAATCAATGGTGCTTCTGTACTTCTTCAACTTCAACGAGTTGACACAACAAATGCATATTTAGTCAAGTGTTAATAACACCGTCCCAAATGAATTAAGCATCGCCACCAAAACAAACCTAGACTAAGTGTAAAATAGGTAAAATTTTTTTATGCACGCTATGCAAACACACCGAATTGCGGATACAGTTTTTGAGCGACTTTTGTTTTCCCTTAAAATCTTTGTGAGGGGTGAACATTTTTTTTTATGTTTCAAGGATATTTGTCAAAAAAGGTAAAAGTTTGAGCAGCAGATAATTTTGTTATTCCAAATGGTATCTTCCTGCTGTCTGCTTGGATTTTGCTTAAGTTGCTCACTGCGTGGGTACTAACAAATGTTCGCTAAGAAATTGAATCTACACTTAAAATATAAAGTTCCTAAAAATTTTTGAAAACGAAGTAAACATTTTGATTTAACATTTTTAGATGCTTATAATTACAGTGTTGTTTTTTGTAGGTACTGTGGTAGGATTGTTTGAGGAGAATTTTGCATCGATTTCGAATCGGGGAATATTGCTGAGCTACTTTTATATTACTTCGGAATTGTGCTTAGGACAATTTTCTCAACAACCAACCATATACCATTTCGCTATTCGAAGTTCTGTTTTTGAATATATTACAGAACATCTTCAGGGTAACTGAGGCTGTGTTTGAACACTTATGGATCATAATATAAATGGGTAGCTCGAAAAACGTTGTAAATGATACTTTCTACATAACTTGACTTCTTGAAATTCGCTTAAATATTTCATTGTTTTATTGCTCAAATATAATACTGTAATATTGAAATGATTTCGAAAATAGTCCAGGAGTGATCCTTTAATTGTCCCCAAAATTGCACCGAATCAGATTCGAAAAGATCCTTAAAATAATCCTGAAGTCATTGCACGAAACAGTCCCGATATCGTTCTTAACTAGTCCAAGAATATACGGGAATTGTATAGAAGTCCGTTAATCCGTTATGCATGGAAAAAAGTGATACTCGGACGATAACCACGCCAAGTTTTCGATATCAAAAATTTAGAAAAATGGAAAAAATAGGATAATTCAAAAACGAATATTGCTAAGCTAATGAAATTTGGTAGGTGGATTGGTTTTATAACGCAAAGCATAAATTCCAAAAAAAAAAAAAAATTGGAATATAGGCGTGGCAGCACCCTCATTTAGAGAAGAAAATTTGGAAGTTTAACAAGTCGTACATCAAAAGCCGTTGAAGATATTACATTGAAATTTGGCAGAGACACTATCCTTGCCAAATTATATAGACTGAGTGAAGATAATCGAAATCGGTTAAACAACTCGCCCACTTTTCCTAAAGGTCTAACCTTAGCAATAACTCTATGGTATTTAACTACGTTTGACTGTTATTTTAACTCAGTAGTGTTATGGTTGAGTTAAGAACAAAACTTAAACAAATTCTGAAAATGTGCGTAACACGCCCCTTTTTTTTCTTACGCTTTCCAAAATACTTTCAATGCCATAAGTCAAACAAAAATCTCCCAATCCGAACGAAATTTGGCATGAACATTTTTTTCATACCTCTGAAAATGAGCGAAATCGTCTGAAAGCCACTCCTGCTTTTTATAATAGCTCTGAAATACAGTATTAATAATACGTAACTATTATTGCGCAGCCTTATAACGCTATTAACCACACACAGCAAACAACAATAGCGTTTCAAGTGCACTGCTGCCTATGAAATGTTCGGTTTCACCCGGACTTAAACTTTCTTACCTGTTTTGCATAGAATACTGCATGAACCATATAATCTGAATATCGTTCGAGGTGTGACGGCTTTGCTTCACAGTTGCATACTCAATCCAAAGCAGAAGATGTATTGTGAAGCGTCTGGGAAATCTAAGGCTAGACTACCTACAACTCCGGCGAAGAGGCAAATTACAAAATTTTAGCTAGATGACTTAACTTTCAGAATAAAATAAGTAATATCTCTTGAATTTGTGACAGTTCATTTGCTTTAGCATTTTGACCACATATGCCTTCAAGAGCTTCGCAGAGCCTCATAAATTTAATAAGCGTAGCGACTGAGACTCAGCAGGAAATTCTATGCTCAAATTTTGTTTACCATTCTGCTTGTACACACATACTACTACAAAAAATGTAGCATTTATATTTAAAGCTCTGCTTGGTACAAACACTTTTCTCAAGTTCAATCAAACGAACTTTTATTAGTCCTCTCATATGTACGCAGTGTGGCGAGTTTTGAGGGGTGCATAGGAAATTCCCAACTCTCCATTTTTAATAAGTATGAGTTATGCGCTAACAGTAAATTGCAGGCGGGCAGCATTTGAATATATCTCTGGCTATTTCATTTCCTTATATTTTTTTTTTCCTTTGATTAACGGTATGAAAGACGTGACGTTTATTTATTTCCGTATTCTTTTCTTATTCTTATGAACTTTGTAAGGAAGTGGCACATCTTATTGTTGTTACAGTGGAAAGGAAGTTGATTTCATTTCTGCATTTGTTTAAGAACGACCCGTACCGTACTACAACAAAAAATGAAGAAAATTTGATGTCTCGCCGTTTTTATAGAAAATTTGAATTTAAATTCAAATTTCAGAGCAACATTTGGTTTTGAATATTTTAATTTAAAATCATAATTAAAAGAAAAAAGGATATCCGCGATTTTTCATTAACTCGCTAGAAATACAAATTCAAACACATTTTGTTAGATAGCTCGTGAGGTAGAGTGTTGATGGGTTAAAACGCCGCACAATTAATTTTTGGCCAGCAAATCAAGCAACGGGAAAGGGTAGGAGAGTGTGCAGAAAAAACGAATGTAATAATGCAAACAAGTTTTGTTTATTTTTAATTTGCAACGAGTACGTTTGAGAAAATAAATTAAATATGATTTTCCCTAACAGAGTGAAAGAAGCAGCCAACACACACCTCTAAGGTGACTGAAGCGATTTTGCCCAGGCTAATAGTGATGATACAGGGATTGCAAATAGCTGGTAATGGTCTAAATTAAAGCTAAATCCAATTTATTACAGGTGGAGAGCCAACTACATAAGAAATAGCCAATACGTTCCTTACTGGTATGTTGACATACTTGATCACGGTATAAGGGAATCCTGAATGTAAGAGTAAGCTAAGTGTAAGCTTAGTCAGCCTTTGGAAGTGGTATGCTAGAAGGTGAATATAGAATGTGAGCACAAGTTTAGTCACAATACTCTAGAATAATATGGGCAAAAAGTACGTGGTAGAGTTGATATGAGCGAAAACAGACATCAAAGGAAAGACAAGGCAAAGAAAGCAAAGGAAAGGAAATGATAGGTTTGCTATAGTGTGTTTGGACGAAATCTTATAAATTTGCTATCGATTTTTTATCTGCAAGCTTTCTATGTAGGGGGTATTCAAAATGTATCTACGAGCTTTTGACTTTTTTTCGATGAGTAATCGGTTTGTTATCGGAAAATTATCGATTATTTATGGAAAAGCTTGTAGACATGTTATCAAGACGTTATCGATTTGTCATCGGAGTGTTTTTTATCGGCGTGGTATCGAAAATGTATCGCTAATTTATGGAAAAGTTATCGAAATGTGATGCAAACGCTGTCAACTTCTTACCAAAAGGTTCTGGATTAACTATCGATAAGTTATCTCTTACTTATCGGAAAGTTATCGACATGTTATCAAAAGCTATCGACTTGCTATCGATTTGTTATAGGAAAGACCGATTTGTTATCAAAAAGTTTATTTCTTAACGAAAAGTTATCGATTTCTGTTACCTATTTCTTATCGGCGTGTTATCTTTTTTTATTAACCACGACTGAAGAGTCTTTTTTTACGAAACATATACCGCAAAACTGCAACATACAATCGATGAAACATCGATAACGCGTCGATAACAAGGATCATTAGCATCGATAAAACTCTCAAAAATCTTTGGGGAGTGTTCTTATCGCTAAAGGAGAAGAAGAAGAAAAGGAGGAGCATTATGAGGAAATACGGCACCTGAGAACACACCCGCATGAAGCCAAAAAACACAAGCAGGTCCTCAGTGAATTAAACAAACAGGCGTCGGACCTCTATGCCAGGAATTGCCCGGTGAATCCTGCACTCAAAGAACAATACCTAAAACAAGTAAGGAAGGCTAAGTTCGGGTGTAACCGAACATTACATACTCAGCTGAGAGCTTTGGAGACAAAATAAGGGAAAATCACCATTTAGCAAAATGAACGTAGGGTAACCCTGGAATGTGTTTGTATGACATGTGTATCAAATGAAAGGTGTTCATGATTATTTAAAACGTAGTGGGCCTTAGTTCTATAGGTGGGCGCCTTTTCGAGATATCGCAATAAGGGTGGACCAGGGGTGACTCTAGAATGAGTTTGTACGATGTGGGTATCAAATTAAAAGTATTAATGAGGGTTTTAAAAGTTGTATATGTGAAGGCGTTTTCGAGATATCGATCAAAATGTCAAATGTCTTTTTTCATATTTGGTACAGAATTATGGCATTTTTTTTTATTTTTATTTAAGTTAAGTTAAGATATACCGTTTTTTGCGCAAGTTATCATATTAACGGCCCAGCGGAAGGACAGACGGTCGGCTGTGTATAAAAACTGGGCGTGGCTTCAATCGATTTCGCCCATTTTCACAGAAAACATTTATCGTCATAGAATCTATGTCCCTACCAAATTTCACAAGGATTGGTAAATTTTTGTTCGACTTATGGCATTAAAAGTATTCTAGACGAATTAAATGAAAAAGGGCGGAGTTACCCCCATTTTGAAATTTTCTTTTATCTTTGTATTTTGTTGCACCATATCATTAATGGAGTCGATTGTTGACATAATTTACTTTTATACTGTAAAGATGTTAAATTTTTTGTTAAAATTTGACTTTAAAAAAAATTTTTTTTTAAGTGGGCGTGTTCGTCTTTAGCACACATATAGTAATAGGAGTAACGTGCCTACCAAATTTCATCATGATATCTTCAACGACTGCCAAATTACAGCTTGCAAAACTTTTAAATTACCTTCTTTTAAAAGCGGACGGTGCCACGCTCATTGTCCAACATTTTTCTAATTTTCTATTTTGCGTCATAAGGTCAACGCACCTACCAAGTTTCATCGCTTTATCCGTCTTTGGCAATGAATTATCGCAGTTTTTCGGTTTTCGATATTTTCGATATCGAAATAGTGGGCGTGGTTGTAGTCCGATTTCGTTCATTTTAAATAGCGATCTGAGATGAGCGCCCAGGAACCTACATACCGAATTTCATCAAGATACCTCAAAATTTACTCAGGTTATCGTGTTTACAGACGGACGGATGGACGGACATGGCTAAATGAATTTCTTTTTTCCCCAAGATCATTTTGATATATAGAAGTCTATATCTATTTCGATTAGTTCATGCGGTTACAGATTACCGTTATGCGAACAAAGTTAATATACTCTGTGAGCTCTGCTCAGCTGAGTATAACTAGCAGAGGAGGAACGCACTCTCCCTAGGGAATCAACCCCGACATACAAAATGTATGCCCCGCTAGCAACGTCTCCCCAAATTACACCAACCATCTCTTCAACTGTAATGTGGAACCAACGCCTCTAACACCCCTCTCATTATGGTCCACCCCTGTTGAAACAGCAAGTTTCCTTGGACTCCCGTTAGAGGATATTGAGGAAAGTTTGTGATCGGCCACACCTATTGGATGGGGCGAAGCACTGCTACAACAACATCAACAGGAGCAGTGATGATTGTAATCTTATAACTTTTAAGATCCCTGACTATGTGTCACGTCTAAGTCGAATAATGTAGTGAAGATTTCATCAGCGAAGACGAGGAGAAACGATGATTGTAATCAAGAATACAATTCGATGAAACATAATAAAAATGTCAGTATCAGTAATAGTCATTGTATCGTTAGTGGTCACAATTCGAAGGACATCACGTAGTGGAGGCGTCGATTGGCTATGGTGAAGAAACAATAAAAAAAGTAGTTACTAGAAAAATAAGCTAAAACCACGTATACAAAAGCTATTGAAAAACTTTGACAGTAGCTAGTCGAACGGAAATGACGAGATCCAAAGTTCAAAAAAAAAGATAGAAAACAGAAAGGACAGCAACAGCAGCACGAAGCGAATTGGCCAAGTGATAGCTCAGGTAAACCAAAGAAATGAACGAAAGTATCACAACAGCCGCAAGCATTTAAAGTTCATCTTTAACACACAAAAAAAGTTAACTGCTGCTGCGGAGCAGGTAAGTGGGAGGTTGCGATGGACAAACAGCAATGGGTGGGGCTGTTTAAAGCTGGTGGGTATTCGTATATATGATAGACGAAGAGGGCGAACATTTATGTGTTAATTTTCATTCGAAACATTGTTGTTTTGTAAATTGTTGTAAAACATTTTGCAGGGGAAAGTTCAACATAAATACGAGGGTTGATGGATGCTTATTTTGGTACCTAAAACCCTACTGGTATTCCTGCGCAGAGAACGAACAGTATTCTCTAGGCAAAGCTCTAGCTACTTAACAGAGTTCAGAATCAAATTCGCTGCTTTTGACTGGAGCAAAAACAACTTCATGATCTGGACTGAATCTGACAAAAAAAAATCAGTAATTTCTGATCCGATTTGCTGAGATCATACATCATCTGCATTTGAGAAAATGCTCTTGTAGTAAGTACCTTAGTACTAACCAGTTTTATTTGATTACGGTAGGTTATATATAGGCGATGTATATTGGAACGATCTTCTAGCATCAAATTTAGTTTGGAGACAAAACAGATCAAAAGAACGAATTATATATTAGCCCGATATTTTTGAAAGTGACACGAGTATTTTTAATGATTGTTTTAAGCACACTTGTGAGTTTATTTGTTAGGAAGATTCGAAGAAACAAAGAAAATGTGGCCAAATATTACCTTCACACGCAAGCTAGACGGTTAGCCAAACAATTGTTATAAAACGTATATTTGTTGCACGTGTATGCTTTATAATGGGAAACACAGGCCTGAAATATTAGGCGAATTCGCGTTGTAGTGCAAAGGGTGCACGAAATGCATAGCTTGCACGGATTGCAAAGTGACAGCAACAAAATACACGCAAAATCTTTATGCAATCCGTGCAATTTGTGTTATGCTCAAACCTCTGTATGTTTCCGTGCAAAGAATTGTAGGAAAGGAAATGCAGCACCGCTTCGTGCACTTACAGCCCAAAGCGAATCTCCCTATTGTGCATTGGTGTCATGAAGTAATCTCAAGTGAAATAACATTAGCTTTTTTTTATCTGGGATTATGTCACTATCTATGAGATGTCATAATCCTAATTGGTATAATGTCACTAATAGCCTAATTCGCCTAATAAAAGTATTAAGATAAACAAAATTCCGGTGAAATGGACAAAAATATACAAGTTGCTTCCAGAAAAGACTTCTCAAACTATTTAAAATAACTGGAAGCTTGTGGGTATCCATTCCAGGTCTTCAATAAAAGCGAACTACTTACAACAGCACGGTCTAGCTAGTCGAAGATACACAAATTCACTGTCACTACAAATTAACGGCTTACTACTTTTTTATCATTAAAGAAAGAGAATGTGAAATAAAAAAAAAATTGTTCAAAATTTTTTCCAGGGTTGCTTACTATATTCATACAACGTAAATACAAAGGTACGTGTACCCAAAGCAATCTTGGAACTCTTCCAAATTTGTGCCGAAATGATCTTGAAATGAATCCTAAAATAGTCCCAAAGTGATCCTGTAACGGCTCTTTAGTGGTTTCGAAATAGTTTCGAAATGATTCATAAGTTTTCTGGAATGATTTCTTAAATAATTCCGAAGTGATTTTGAAAATGTTCCAAGTCTATTTCTGTAATGAAAAGAAAATATATACGGCTTTCAGTTGCCAATTTGTAGAAAAAATTGTATCTGGAGGTAAATCGAGCCAAGTATTTATTTTTTTTTGTTTTAGTCTAGAAATGATTCCGATAATAATCCTTAAAAGATTTAAAAATAATCTCGAATTGAATGGGAAGTTGTCCCGAAATGATACTATCAACAATTCCGAAGTGATCCTGAAATCATTCAAAATTGGGCCGTTCAAAAATAATCCCGAAGTGATCCTGAAATGGTCCTGTAACTCCCCTGCAATGGTTTCAAAATATTCTCGAAATGATTCCAAAAAAAGTTGAAAAATGATACTGACATTGTACCAAAATATCTAACTTCGAAATGGTCCTAAATTTCGGCGAACCGTGGCGAGGCATACATGAAAATTCATTGAGCTTCCTTTCCCAGTCCAAAAATAGAAATGAGAGTCCTAGAAAGGCATGAAAAATGGGAGTGTAGACCAAAAGCGTTACGATATTACAAGTTTGCTTTAAAATTAAATATATAGCATTATTAGGTGTATAAAGAAAGAACATAAATTTTCTTAAAATATGCGCAAAAGGTAAGAAATTAAATGAAGAGGCAGCAGCAACATGCGGTGCCGCCTATGCCGCGAGTAGGCTTAGGCTCCTTTGAGTTACAAGGAAAAAAATCGCATAGTAATATATGAGCTAATAACTAACAAAATGATCTTTTGAGTGACCAATTCAGTGAAGGCAAGTTATAGAAAAAAATTAATTTGCAACTTTCAAAGGTATGCGCATAAATTTATTTGAAGCCACCCTCTACTAAATTTTTGTGTGCAGTAAGTGCGAATGTCTAAAACAGCTGTTAATATGTACACATGCGAGTATTATTTGTAAATTTTATTAATATTTTTTGCTTTCGTGGTAAAAAAAGAAACTTTAATGAATTGTATGTATAGTGAAAACTATGTAAAATAATTTTGAAAACGTGTACGCAAAAATTCGAAAAAGTTCGAAAATTCGTAAACATTTTCATAATTTATTTGAATATTCAGTTTTTTGGTCCGATTCATTTTAGTTTGACAAACTACAAGTTCGAAATCTCTCAAAATGCGCATGATTTGAAGGGTGTTTTTTATTTACATCCAAAACAAAAATTAACATTTTTTAGACTTTGTAGGCAAGAAGATCTAAAATACTTTTCGAAAAAAAAAAAACAAGTAAAGGTGTCTAAGTTCGGGTGCAACCGAACATTATATACTCAGCGTGAGCTTCAATTGTACATTTCATTTCAGATAAATTACTTTTCCACATAACACGTGGCACCGTCCGTTTAAAAAAATGTCTCCACATTTCCTCTTACAATAAAACTTGATAAGCGAAATATCATTGATTCAAAACTATTTTTTGCTAAGTCATAGCTTATTATTCTAGCCTACGACCCTTTTAAACTTGTTTTATATCTAAGTTGCCGTGGTCTTTAACCGATCCCGTCCATTTTTACTAGAAATATTTTATAGGGAAAATTGTGTACCCAATTTCATTACGATATGTTAATTTTTCTTCGAGTTATTGCTCCCGAAACATAGAAAATTGCTTAGTCGTAAAAGGGGCGGTGCCACACCCATTTTCAAAAATTTTAGTGTTTTCCAATTTAATGTTATAATTCAATTTAGAAATTAAAATTCTATTGATACAAAGATCTTTTTCGCTAAGATATAGCTTATTATTTTCGTCTACGGCCCTTTTAAAAATCTTTTATATAAAGTGGGCGTGGTCTTTGACCGATCTCGCCAATTTTTTTAGAAATATTTCCTCCTATAGGGAAAATTTGTGTACCCAATTTCATTACGATCCGTTAATTTTTCTTCGAGTTATGGCTCCCGAAACATAGAAAATTGCTTAACATAAAAGGGCGGTGCCACGCCCATTTTTTTAAATTTGAAGTTTTTCCTATTTATTGTTATAAATCCACTTGGAAAATGAAATACCATTGATACAAAGCTCTTTGTTGCAAAGATAGCTTATTTTATTCGTCCACGACCCTTTTAAAAATCTTTTATATAAAAGTGGGCGTGGTCCTTAACCGAACTCGTTAATTTTTCCTCAAAGCATTCCTTATAGTAAAGGCAACCTCTCTGTCCAATTTTGTTACGATAGGTTTAACGATTTTTGATTTATGATTAGTAATATTTGTAAAATTGATTTCATCACAAGTGGGCGGTGCCACGCCCATTTTTAAAAATTTTTTTCCAAATTTTTATCAAGAGTCTCAATAACATGTCAAATTTCAACATTCTAGGTGTATTATTTACTAAGTTATCAGGTTTTTGTGTTTTCCAACATTTTATATATATAAAAAGTGGGCGTGGTTATCATCCCATTTCGCTCATTTTCAATACCAATCTATTCTGGGTCCAGATAAGCTCGTGAACCAAATTTGGTGAAGATATCTTAATATTTACTCAAGTTATCGTGCTAACGGACGGACGGACATGCCTCAATCAAATTTTTTTTCGATACTGATAATTTTGATATATGGAAGTCTGTATCTATCTCGATTCCTTTATACCTGTAGAACCAACCGTTATCCAATCAATGTTGATATACTCTGTATGCAAAGCACGCTGAATATAAAAAAAAACATTTGATAAATCAATCGAAACTGAAATGAAATAAACTATAACACTGCAGACTTAAATTTAAACTTTTCATGCATTTTGGAATTTTTTCAAAACTGTTTTCAAAATTGGTTAACATAGTTTTCGTTATAAAATTCATTGCAGACGAATTATGAAATTTTTTTGAAAACATTTTCAAAATCGGTATCCCAAGTTTTTATGATACAACTGGAGTTTTTTTTAACGAGTTTTCAAATTTTTTCAAAAAAGTTTTCGAAATTGGTCTACGGAGGTTTCCTCATAAAATTCATTGTAGATATTTTTATATTAAGAATTTCCCAATTTCACGAAAACGTTCTCCAAAATTGCTCTACAGAGTTATTGTTATACAACTCACTGCCGTTTTGTTTTTTAAGTAACATCTTTTAAATTTTTTTCGAAAACGTTTTCGAAATTGGTATACAGAGATTTTGTTATACAATTCATGTGAGTTTCTTTATATAACGAATTTTCGAATTTTCTTTGAGATTGATTTACATAATTTTCAATATAAAATTCATTGAAAATATTTTTAAACTAAGGAATGTTCAAATGTTTTCGAAAACGAAAACGGAATTGGTATATTTTGTTATACAATTCATTGAAGTTTTTTTCAATAACGAATTTTCCAATTTTTTTTGCAAACTTTTTCGGAATTTGTTTATATAGTTTTCGTTATGGAGTTCCGTTATAAAACTTTTTTCATAATTTTTCAGGTAATATATTTCTCACCCGAAAAAAAATATAAATTTTTCATGTTTTCACCGCCATTTGTTTTAAATTAATTTCTTAAATTTTTTTTTGTTCTTTTTGGCTGGACCTTTTTCGGTATAACGCTGTTGTTGATGGCGTTATGTGGTCTCGTGCTAATTTCTTCTGCATGCAAAATTAATTGTGTTAATTTGAGGAGAGCTCTTTTTCATACCTCTTCATCCTCTCAACTGTCAGCGTGTTTCCACTCAGGAATTTTAATAAATTACCTTTTGTTATGCACTGAAAAATTTGATTCTTTTTTCGTTACAGCGTTCAGGGGGAAAAAAATTAAAAATTGTTTTAGCAATTATCGATAAAAGTCTGGACAGATTGACAATGCTTCAAAGTTGTAAGAGCAGGATGATTTGTTACAAAAAAATTAAACGGTGTGTAAATTGAATTCCCACAAGCCACATGTAAAAATATTTTAAACTACCGTGAGAAATCGATATAATAGCAAATGGGTACGTAAACATGTGTGAAAAAATTAAGGATGCTCATATCATACCGCTGCTGGTAGCAGGACAACGCACAAGGACACTGTCTACAGTGTCGAAGGCCAGCGGGCAAGTATGCAAGCTTCGCAAAAGTATTGTAGCTAAAAAATGGCACGAACATATAAACAACAAGAATGATTCAGTATGAGTCTGCAGTCTACAACCTGACGAACCACAAACTTTGAGACTGGCATAACTTGGAAAATGGATTTTTTTAGTTAAATACTACCTACTTTGATGTTACTTCGATTTCGTGTTTCAATCAATCGGGTGTGTCTTGTAGCACGAATGTTGAAAAAATTATGAAAGGAAAGAGACTATCATTCATACATGCGACTATGTACATGCTCGTATCGATATAAATTATTGAGGGAAAACGTCCACCAAACTGCTTAGAATGCATTGGGGATGTTAAGGATGTTCTTCATTGCTGAAAGTTTCTAGGTTCGTAATAATTTGAATCTCTGATCATAGTTGCCACACCTCATTTTATGCGAAAGCATAATTCATAATTGGAAAGGACCAAAACTATGAAAAAGGACCAAAATTTTTTAAATTTTAAGCAATGATAGCCCAGATATTGCATTTAACGGCTAGCAAATGGTATCCAAGAACAAAATGTACTTTCTCAGCGAGATATGTTCATTTTTGATTACTTTTCGTCCTTCGCAGTGACAAATTTTTATTTTCAAATGTTTTCTCACTATAACTGTAAACGTTCAGTGTGATTTATTGTTCAAGGTTTTTTTTTTAACTGCTTTTTGCGACCGAAATAACTTTCGGTATATATATCCTCTGCTCTGTTAGAATCAACGTAATGTAAATTTAACATTCGTTTTGTTATTATGGTCTGCAAATAATTGTTAAGGCCCAAACACATTCGACTTTTACGTCGTTTTGGCGCTTACGCTGGGCTATGTTCTCAATCCACGAACAACGCAAAGGAAACACCGAAGTAACGCAAAGGAGCTCAAAAGTTTAGGTTTTGCTGGCATTTTCAGTCAATTTCTTTGCAGTCTTCTAATTTTGCTCGACTTTATTTTATTTTTAATTAATCGGGTGCAATTTACAAAAATATTTTATTTTTTAAACTAAAAAAATTGTTGCATACATTTTTTAATGAAGAAAAATTAAAATTTGAGTTTACTTTTTGCGTTCATTGTGGCACGAAAACTTTCAAAGTGCGTTCTTTCAAAGTGACGCCAGCGCCAAAACGACGCAAAAGTCGAATGTGGTCGGGCATTTATTCCTCAAAATTCAAACCAGAAAATCACATATCATATTTATTTAGCTGTTAGGGAACATGTCGGGATTAATTCGGAATTATTTTTATATCGCTGTGGGATCATTTCGGAGTTATTGCGGGATTTTGTAGCGACTTATTTGGAATCACTTCGGGATTTATTAAGCAGGGTTCCGAAAAACTCGTTTATGTATACGCAAAGTTATCAACCTGTTCTTACTATCCGATTGTTGTGGGTTTGTTATCGACGTATTATCGGTTTATTATCTTATCTTATTATTATTAAAAAATATCGTTTTGTTATCGGTTTGATCGTGTTCACCATTATAGGGTTTCCCATATGATAGTCGGCATCACAGACAGAACAATTAAAGTTCCGTAGAACTTTTCTCTCGAACACGTCATCTCTTCGATAACAAATCGGTAGCACCCCGATTAAAAATCGATAACTTTTCTATCAAAGCCGATAACTGATCGATAACGTTTACTATCGATAACAAATTTATAACCCTTACCTTGCAAACTGGTCGTTCTCGGTGAGAAACCGATACCAGCAGTGCAGTACCGGTAATTCTTCTGAGCTAAGGAATATTTATCAGTAAAGTCCAAAATTAGTTGACTATTATAAAAGTTCATAATAAGAGTCAAAAATAATATTTGGTTTTTTAGTATTTTTTTCGGTATAAATGCATGATCATTTCAGGACGGTGTCGGAATAGCATTCAGGTTCGTTTGGCACAACATATTTGGGGATAATTTGATAGTTTTCGGGGTAATTTTGGTACTATTTCCGAAAAACTGCGGGGTAGTTTCGGGATCACTCTAGGAACCTGGACTCGTCTCACTAAACATAAAAGTCTTGTAATACCTGTAAGGCCCACTTGCAGAACGGCAAGTTAACTTTTTAACTCAGAGTTAACCTAACATGAAGGGTTAATTTCAGAAATGTTTGACACATTTATTACTGCTTTCGAAATTAACTTCGAGTTAAACAAATAACTTGTCTTTCTGCAAGTGGGCCTAAATATTAATACAAATAATTTCATGTTAAGAAACTGGAGAGCAAATAATAACAAAACTCAGTATTACGTACAAAAGCAAACATTTTGCGGTACATGAAACGCATACATATAAACACATATATATAAATAAATAGTAGAAAAAGATAACAAACCATATGAGAACAAAATACTATTAATCTTAAGTAATACTTAGTTTAGGTTCAGTTAGGTTCAAGGTTTCGGGGTTTTTAGCGAATTAGTATCGTCGAGTCTTCGATTTGCTTTTAGCTTGCCATCGATTTGTTATCAGCCTGTCATCGTCTTCTTATTGGTTCCTTATCGGCTTGTTATCGAAGGGTTACACAAGTGTTATTGTTTTTATATTGAGGTTTAACCGGTATTTGTTTCATAACAGGCCTATGAGTCGTCGTAAATTAATCGATAACATGCCAATAACAAATTGGTAACACTCCGATAAGAAATCGATAGCTTTTCGATAGCAAATCGATAAAATTTTGATAACAAAATCGATAACTTCTCGAAAACATGCTAATGACAAATTGGAAACACTCCGATAACAAATCTATAAGTTTCAGAAAATAAATTGATATTCTTTTGATTACTTTTCGTAAGTAATCGCCAACTTTTTGATAACAAATTAATAACTCGAGGACTAATCATCAATTAATAATCGATTTAATTTAACTTCGTTTTATTTTACTTTTATTTCATTAGATTTTATATAATTTAATTTTGTTTATTTTACTTTATTTTATCGCTCAATTTAGAAAAAGTTTTATAAAAAAAAAATCTTACTCATTACATTAAAAATTTCCTTCATTTAAATAAAGTTTGCTTAAGAAATGTTTCGGTATTGAAAAGTTTCCGGTAAAATTTTCAGTTTCATTTCTTGTATCTTACCATCCACCTGTTGTTATTTACTTAAGTGCTAATAGCTCACAGGTATTCACTAGTTACTTGCACTAGATAACATAGATATTGATTGATTAAATATTTGATGTACTTAGGATCTTTTGAATTTTAAGTAAATTTCATTAGCGTGAATGCTAAATAGATGTACAAAGAAATGTATGTTTTTGCAGATTAGGAGGAGAGAGGGCAGATAGAAAATAGGGGTCCGTTAGCCAGGCCAGTAGCGCTATTTTTACCTTTTTTAGGCATATTCATCAACGGTACTCTAGCTTAACCATAATTTTAACAACTCTGTTATTCACTAACATTTGCAAGCCCAAAAAATCGATTTAAAAAAACAGACACATGTTTTCATTGTCGATTTTGACTATTGGCGAATTGATGAATCGCGCTAAAGGACTTGAAAAGTGATAATTGCACAGTTACGAATCTGCCGTAAATTGGCAGTAGACAATTGGCGTATTTTATAATTGGAGAAAATCCGCTAAGAATTCTGAGATAGGTTGTTCTTCAACCGAATTCTGATAGGGCGTGTTTGTTTGTTTCAATTCTGTAGGGCGTTATTCGAACGTTTTCGGAGATAGGGAATTTTCGAAACTGCAGCTTAGATAGGGTGATGTTCCAATCAGCAGTTAATATGATGTATACAAGTGTATGGCGATCGCCGTGGCATGCTCCGCTCAAAGCAACATCAAAAATTTAGAAAAACGTCGGTCGATTTCTGGTCGGGGTCCGCAACTTTATAGTCGAGTACTCTTATTTCCTGAGCTAGCTCGTACATGTAAATATTTTGAGAAATATTCAACCAAGTATTCTTGATTGAAAATATTGTTGCCGCTGAGACAAAAAGTCTGTAAATTAAACCTTTTTCTGTTGTCGCTGCTGTGACAAAAAGTCCATAAAATAAACCCTTTTCGTTGTCGCTACCAAGACAAAAAGTCTGCAATAAACAAAATAAATAATAAACTCGAAGTTCAATAGTTTTTATTTAGGGCTGGGCAGGCATATTAACTCAGAAGAGTTCTATTTTTCTAATCGGAAATTTTCTCGTTAGTAAACGTAAATAAAACAATGGAAACCTACATCCGTTTAGCAGAATCAATCGCAGAGTTTGATAAAGATTACAGCCTTATTCCGGAGAGCGACCATAGCAAACACACCCTTGCAATACAGCAGGAAGAGTTGCGGCTCTTGTGGAAGAAGGTAAAGTCTGCGTTTGATTCGCTATTGGGATCTGATGAGGTGTCAGCGGATGACGTTATGGCGATCAGAAAGAAGCAAAAGGCAGCATACGCAATCTACGTGCGATGTTCAGCGTCTATATCTGCTGAGGCAGAAAAATACAAGAAGGATGAAAAGAACGTCAACCCTGAGCAAGAACCTCATGGGCATAAAATTCGCCTCCCTGCTTGCGACACGGAAGTTTTTAAAGGGGATTATCTGTCTTGGCCAACTTTTCGCGACCTTTTCACGGCAATTTATATAAACAATTCCAGCTTGAAAGGGGTGGAAAAGTTATTCCATCTCAACAACAAAACGCAGGGCGAAGCAAAAGATATCGTAAAAAAATGCCCTCTCACAAATGAAGGTTTCGAGATGGCCTGGAAAAACTTGTGTGAAAGATACGAAAACAAACGTATCTTAGTTAACACACAACTACAAATTTTATTTAACTTAAAAAAGGTAGAAAGTGAGTGTGGCAGTTCAATAAAAAAGCTGCAAAATGATATAAATAATTGTATTTCGTCCCTCAAATGCCACAAAATTGACACTTCCAATTGGGATGCAATCCTGACCTATCTATGCTCAACCAAGTTACCAGAGAGCACGCTGGCTCTTTGGAAGCAAAGTATAGACCATAAAATGGACATATCCAAGTGGGAGGATATGGATAAATTCCTGTCTAATCGGTTTCAGACACTTGAAACAGTGTCTGGTTTTACAGGGCATACCACTTCGAAAGTGCAAAAACCAAACGCGTCGCGACAATCAACGGAAACCCCTACGAAAAGACTTGGTGCTTTTCAAACGAAAGTATCCAAGCAAACAATAAAATCAATTTGTAAAATGTGCAAATCTACGGAGCACAGATTACGCAACTGTTCACGCTTCTGCGACTTAACCCCAGTAGAAAGGATTAAATTTATAAAATCCACAAGTGGCTGCCTGAATTGCTTATCCCCAGGACACACCGTGACGAAGTGCACCAGTTCCTACAACTGTTCCAAATGCCACTCTCGTCACCACACGCTCCTGCATGCGGATACATCTCAGCACACGGCTGTACGCAATCCTTTCAAAGATGCGGATAATAGCCCAACAACTTCGGCACAGGCGCGACAATCTGCGAACCAGAATGTAAAATCCTGTCATGCCAATTCCAGCACAGGCGTGCTATTAGGAACTGCTCGCGTACACATTCGCCATAATGGTACCGACTTCTCCGCACGGGCATTAATTGATTCAGGGTCTGAATGTTCCTTTATAACTGAAAGACTGAAACGCAGAATCAATTTGCCAGCGAGAAAAATGCATGCCCAAGTTTCAGGCATCACAAATTCGGTGTCAGCCCAGGTGAAAGAAGCATCAAAAATTGAATTACGTTCACCAGTGGATGCCTGCTTCAGCCTGACTACACCCGTTCTAGTCCTAGCCAAACTCACTGGGAATCTTCCATCCTGCCATATCAACGTCATGACTATGCAGGCATTCCCAGACTTGGTTTTGGCAGACAAGAGGTTCTACATCAACGAAGATGTAGACCTCATACTTGGAGGAGACATATATCCCCAAATTATACTGAGTGGTCTGAAAAAGAATGTACTAAATACACTTTTGGCCCAAGAGACAGTGTTCGGTTGGATACTAACCGGTCGCATCGAAGCACCGAGTCCAACGAAGAGCATCATGTCATTCTACAACGAGGTTGCGTTGGACAACCAATTAAAAGCTTTCTGGGAGGTAGAAAATGTTCCCAAAAACAAAATGCTTAATGAAGAAGAAAGGTATTGTGAACAATTATTTAAGGACACAACAAAACGTGATGAAAGTGGAAGATATACAGTCTCGCTACCATTCAGGGAGGATTACCCTGAGAATATTGCATTAGGACCGTCTCTAAAGCGCGCATGTTCACAATTCTTCAGAAATGAGGGGCGATTACTGAAAAACCAAGAGTTAGGGAAAGAGTATGTTCGGGTGTTATCCGAATACGAAACGCTTGGACATATGAGAAAAATTAAAAATAATGTACCATCCGACGATTCGGATAATTATTTCCTGCCCCACCACGCCGTTGTAAAGGCGGAAAGTACCACCACCAAGGTGCGCGTCGTCTTCAACGCGTCAAGTCCGACAGCAAATGGCATTAGTCTAAACGACATACTCCACCCAGGTCCAGTACTCCAAGCAGACTTGCCTATTTTAATTTTACGTTGGCGACTGTATCGCTTTGTCTTTAATAGTGACATAGAAAAGATGTATAGGCAAATTTGGGTGACCGATAATCACGCCAAATTTCAAAGAATTGTCCATCGAACATCCCCCAACGAACCCATCAGTCTTTACGAACTAAAGACTGTCACATTTGGTGTAAACTGCGCCCCCTACCTCGCGATACGGTCACTTCTACAATTGGCTAATGATGTAGAAAATACCCACCCAATAGCATCGGGTATATTACGCGAAAGTATGTATGTCGACGACGTTTTATCTGGAGGGCATACAATAGCGTCCACTATCAAAGCAAGGAACGAGATTCGCGAAGCATTACACTCAGCTGGCTTTCCATTGCGCAAGTGGACATCCAATTGTGAAGAAGTCCTTCAGGACATCCCCAAAACGGATTTGCTCAGCGAGGACTTCCTAGCGTTTGAAGAGGCTAGCTCGGTGAAGGCACTCGGAATACGATGGAACGCGCATTCAGACATGTTTTACTTCACCGCAGGAGTTTTAGAGAAGGGCGAGAACATCACCAAACGCGCAATCCTATCCGCTATAGCCAAACTTTTCGACCCTTTAGGCTGGCTTGCACCAATGGTCATAGTAGCAAAAATATTAATGCAGAATATTTGGTTAGAAGGCACCGGATGGGATGAGCCTGTCTCACCAAATACATTAGAACGGTGGAAAACCTTCACCCAACACTATGGCGAAATAGATAACATACGGATACCGCGGTGGGTAAATTTTTCCCCGGAAAGCGAAATAGAAATCCACGGCTTCTGTGACGCTTCCGAGAAAGCATATGCTGCAGCGATATATATGCGCGTAAAAAGAGACGATCAGTTTTTCATTCACTTACTCTTAGCAAAAACCAGAGTAGCTCCAGTGAAAACCATCTCGCTACCACGTTTAGAACTCTGCGGCGCCGTGCTTCTCGCAGAAATGATGGAATCAATATTCCGAAATATTCATTTGGGACCCGTAAAAGTTCACCTCTGGACGGATTCAACCATCGTACTCGCATGGATAAGAAAGCCGCCCTGTTCCTGGTCAACCTTCGTCGCACACCGAATCACTAAGATCATCGATATGGTCGGTAGCAAGGACTGGCTTCACGTGGACTCGGAATCTAATCCAGCGGATCTAGGAAGCAGAGGACTACTTGCATCAGAGTTGACCAACAATTCGTTGTGGTGGCAGGGACCTTCTTGGCTGCAAGAAGACAATTCCCACTGGCCAGCACAAGAGACCGAATACAAAACGTCCGTTGAGGAGAAGAGGGCACAAACATATGCCACGACAAGGGTAGATCATGTAGATATTCTCGACCGTTTTTCAAATTTACCCAGGGCTTTAAAGGTTCTTTCCTATGTTAGGAGATTTTATAAACGAACTCACCCAAAAACTAAAGCAATGTTCCACGAAAGGTCGTGCATAATCTCAGCCGATGAGATTAAGGCAACGACTCAAGCATTAATACGAGTCTGCCAGAAACAATTTTACGGGACAGAATATTTAAAGTTGAAAAATAGGGAACCTATCGATCGAAAGAGTGAAATACTGTCACTCAACCCATATATCGACAAAGATGATATTATTAGAACAGGGGGGCGTCTAGGGGCTTCAAAGGACATGTCATACAATGAGCGTCATCCGATCATCTTGCCGTACAATTGTAGGCTGTCTCGCCTTACAGTTATGATGGCTCATCATGACTCCCTTCATGGCGAGAACCAGCTCATGCTCCGTCTTATCCGAACCCAATACTGGATACCGAATGTCAAGACCATGATCAGAGCCATCATCCACAAGTGCAAAACCTGCATTATTCACCGAAAGCAGGTACAGTCCCAACTTATGGGGACCCTTCCCTGCGAACGGACTACTTTTACCCGCGCGTTCACCAATACCGGGGTAGACTTTGCAGGGCCTTTCGACATCAAAAGCTACCGCGGTAGGGGATGTCGACTGTCAAAAGGCTACGTATGCCTTTTCGTCTGCTTTTCCACTAAGGCCATCCATTTAGAAGCCACTAGTGACCTTAGTACCCCAGGCTTCCTCGCGGCCTTTTCGCGTTTTATCGCGAGAAGAGGATGTCCGAAGAACATCTACTCCGACAATGGTACGAACTTTGTCGGAGCTTCCAGATCTCTACGATCGGAATTCAAAGCCTTCCTGGCAGAAAGCCGAGACAAAACAGTCTCCAAGTATAGCCATCAAGCATTAACTTGGCATTTTATTCCCGCTGGCGCTCCACATATGGGCGGCTTGTGGGAAGCGGGAGTGAAGAGCTTCAAAAGCCACTTCAAAAAGATCGCTTCTCCCCACAAATATACTATGGAGGAGTTCCAAACACTTTTGTGCCGGATTGAGGCGTGCCTCAACTCGCGCCCTCTCAGTCCGGGGTCGAATGACCTAACGGACCTGGAACCCCTAACTCCAGGACATTTCCTAACAGGCAGCCATCTTCTGGCGCCGCCAGAACCGGATGTGACCGAAAGCCCGGCCTCCATAATAAACAGATGGCAGAAGCTCAAAGCCCTCCATCACACTTTCTGCAAACGATGGAAGGTGGAATATCTATCCGAACTTCAAAAACGAGTGAAGTGGAAGCATCCCAAAGAAAATATAAAAGTGGGAGATCTCGCTGTCCTCAAAGAGGACAACTTATCTCCCAACGAGTGGAGGCTAGGTAGAGTCGTCGACGTACACCCCGGAGAAGATAACCGAGTACGTGTAGTCGACCTCATAACCGAGAAGGGTCAAGTCAGACGACCTTTGGTCAAACTGATCCTTCTTCCCACGGAGATAGATTGTGCGAGGACCAAAAGCTTCGCTTAACAATCCCCCCCGTTCCTCCACATCCCTCCGTTCAAAAAAAAATATCCCACTCACTCGTTCTCCAGAACGAGTATACCAGAAAAGCCTTTACGCAGACCCTCGGTCTGCCACAGAAAACAAAGGCACTCGGCCCATAATCTTTGTTTTTAAATTTTCAAAATTTCAAAACCCAGCGCTCGCCCACCGAGGCCAATCAACCACCCTAATGCAGACCCCATCTGCCACAAAACAATTATTTTTCATTTTCAAAATCAAACCCACAATTCTCCCGCTCTCCCAGAGCGAGGACAGCAAATCAACCCAACTTCACCCGCTCACCCCGAGCGAGGATGACAGAACACCTACACACTCGGCCAAAGGCGCGAGACCAACAAAATGTATGTATTGAAACAGCTATTAAAAAATAGTTAAAATGGAAACCAACCGTTTCCTTCTTAACTATAAACACAATCAAATCAAAAACCATGCTCAACTACCTATAGAGGTTGCACCTACCCAAATACGTGCCTCTTTTCGAAAACACATGCAAGGTGTTGAGAACGTGTTCAAAATGATACACTGGCACCAACGGGTTAACGGATTTTTTTTTTTTTTTTTACCCGTACCGATAAAGTATTCATTCTTTAAAAGTATGCATATACATTTAATTTAATGGCTATAAAATTCAAATACGCAAATGTAGTAGTGTGTAATGTCGTCCCAGTTGAAGGTATCTCTCTGCCGGTTCGAAAGAAAGGGTTTTAGAACTCCCCCAAAAGTAACGATGCGAGTTCATCCATTTTAATCTGACACTATGACAGCACTCGAAGACTTCGGGATAAGAATATAACCACCCCATAGTGAAGTACCATTTGATTTCTGATGCCAGTTCAAAAACCCCCCGTCTCGAAAGTTTTTTTTATAAAATACATACTATCTATTCATATAAATTTTTCTTAAAAATTAAAAAAAAAAAAAAGGGTCGTCTCTATTATTCCGGAAATTTTCGTTGTATACAAATTTCTGGCAGAAATTGTTTCGAAAACTTCTCCAAACCAGACGAACTCTTTTTCTAAATTACATTAGCATACAAGAGTCTTATTTATTCATTCCCTTAATATGCTATACCGTCAAAATGGACGACTCTTTAGCTTGAGGAGATTGTTTGAATTGATCTTTGTCTTCTTTGACAAATCGTATCATCTCGTCGATCTGGTTGGTCCCACGTGAAGCACACTCCAGAAGCCCTAGACAGCCTTGCAGCGCCAACAAATCGTGTGTCAAACTAACTTCGCGTTCCAAAACACCAGCCAATCTTATAGTCTTTACCCAATTCACCAGTAAATTCGTGAAACTTGGGCGTATAAACATCAAGCAACGCTGACACAACATCAATAATAACACGCATAAATCGACTCTCTCCAATATAACGGGATATAAACGTTGTCAGGCGGGATAAGAAGTTGTGACTACGTCCAGCTAATGCACGATGAAAACCTTTACGATGTATCAGTTGTTGCATGACACCAATTGTTACTTCGGGATTGAAACGTGCAATGGCTGGCATCATCACAGCATCTAAACATTTCACATATTCATACCTTTGTAAATAATTGTCATAATTCGCTAGTTTCGCTTGTAACGGTTCACGTATTTCATGATCTATTTTGAACAGAGCTGAAATGTTGATTTTTTGTGCTGTGACCGCTTCGGCTTTACATCATCCTTCTTCCGTTCGATTTCCCTATGTTGAATGGAAATAAGGCCATCAACCATTCCAGCCACAACAGTTTGATCACCGGGTGCTACACCCAAACTCAGCACAGCATTAGGAAAATCAAGTGTGTGCACAGTTTGATATGTGGAAACATCAAATATCATAACATGACGATCCAAACTACCTGATAGTATACGTCTGCCATTTTGAACCTAGAGGGAAACTTGTTTTATGATGTTGCGATACTTTTGTCAGGAGTCGACATCCGGCAAAGGCATCCCATATACGCCCTTCTGTGCCACCTGCGCTAATGAACATACCACCAGTTGGTAAAAATAATAACGACTCAACAGGGCTGCCATGATCAATTGAGAACGAAACTTGCTGTGTGCGCGTATCACACATTTTTAATTTTCCCATTATAGGCACCTGAGATAAGGGTATCAGGTGACATTGGGTTTACAGCCCCAGCACGTACCTAGTCTTCATGTTCCGCAAGGGCTAACATTGCTTTTTCTGTAGAAATGTCCCATAGCTTGATGGGGCGATCGTCTGAGAAACTAGCAATATGAAGTAGATCGTGTGTGAATTGCGCTCGATGCACTGGCCCTTTGTGTCCTTTAAAAGGACGAAGCACAGTTTTGCTGGGTGGATCGAAGAGTTTTACCCAGCCTTGCTCATCGCCAGCCACCAGTCAACGTCCATCTTGCCGAAAGGTGCCGCCATATGCAGTTGCTTGAAAGCTTGACAAATTTTTTACCACTAATTTCGTTATCGGATTGTAAATTTGTACGCGCACTGAACATGTTACTGCAAGGTAGTGCGGTTCTATGGGACTGAAGTCAACGTAGTCGATGGCATCCAATTCTTCTAATAACGTTGGCACGCTTAATTGCTTCCGGTATACGGTATCAGGAGTAACAACTTTCCCAGTTTTAAAGTATTTTTTTGTATTTAGCGGTTTAAAGGAACTCATTTTATTTTCTAGGTTGGTCTTTGCCAAATGTGTGCAAACAAATCGACAGCTTTCACTTATTCTGAAATAGGACATTCTACAACCAAAGTCTGAGAAAGGCCACTTTTCAAAAGTTTGCAGATAGGGAGTTTTCGAAGCGCAGCCGCGATAGGATACTGAAGTCAACAGTCTCTATGATGTTTTTAAACCAGCAGCCTAGGCCTTCACTCAGGGGTAGACTTGTGTACACATACATAACAAATGCGGGTTAAACATTAGACTTATTATTAATTTGTTAATTTTCGAGTATTGGGTGTTTTTTTTACCCTTAAGTAGTGATAAAGTAGTTTAAGAGAGTAACCCGATGCCATGACGACCAATGATTTGGATGCGTTTTGGTCAAAACTTTTGTATAAAATTTAATGTATCCATTAAATTTGACCAAATATTTTCTTGCTTTTGGTAGAGCTTTTCATACATAATTTCATTCAAATCTCGATGCGATTTTAATTGTTTTCCAATTTGAAATGGAATGCCCCCTCTATATATTTGAATTATATTTGTGACTAGTACATATATATGCACATACATCCATACTAAGCTTTTATGCAATAGTTTTTGTTATTACCTGAAATTTGTATTGTGTAATCATACAATTCAAAAATGTTTACTATATAAAAAGTCCCCGAAACTCAACTTTGCCAAGATTACAGCTATTGGCCGAATTTAGTTCCATGTCGTGCCGTAATCAACAGCTGGACTGTGAAAGAAATGTGCAATCCTCTAATTGGTCCAGGACAAATTATTGGAGTACAATGAAGGTTGTGTAGCTATTGGCAGTAGTATGATCCAACCAATTAAACCAGCGAAATGGCAAATTATGAAAAAAGTATACGACGCACTAAATACTGTTGCCATAAATCTTAAACATCAGGTAAGCCCATATGATTACAAAATGCATGCACCAGAAATGGTGCGATAAAATGCCCAGTACTCGCAAATAAGGAGGAGTAAAAACCAAAAATTGTAGTGTAAGTTAGTTGGAAGCAAGCAATTACTATATCAGTATTAAGCTCCATGCCCAAGCTGAGCCGTTCGCCAATAGGATGTCCATGTGCCGTGCCAAAGAAAAGCGGCGTTATAAAAACTGATGTTAAGGGTGAAAAACTTTGTAGTATCAGTGGCATCATGCAAGCACGGAAAACAAAATCTATATAATGTTTAAATAACCTACAAAATATACATACCTACATTCATATACATGCATACAGTGGAAAGTTGTCCTCTTGATCACCCAAAACCACACCGGCAAGCTGACTACGAGTTTCCGACCCAGCAGGCAAATATTCCCGATCGGCGCTAGCATCATAACGTTCACAATTTGGAACATCCATACCATGTGCCCCAAGCTCAGCTCCTCCATCATTCTCATTTAGTTTATATACACCACCAACAGCATACAGTTGTGCCACTTCACGCGCGGATTAGCCGATTGGTACCGATTGTGCCTAAAGCTCGTGCGTTTAGCAATCACAAGGCGATACTTTGTACATACAAAGCTGCACCGTCCGTATCTGAATTGCGCTGTCTTTAGCGTATGACCACTTTGGCAGCAACGTTTATATGTAAAACTGAATGTGAATGGGCGCCCAGAGGACCACGATGCTAGAACATAAGTGGCGCCCACTACTTAATCTCCACTTTCTCTTGATTTTGGGCTTCGAATGCAAAATTATTATACAAGATACTGTCGAATAATGTAAAACACCTCTCCTACCGCGCTTATGTAATCACCGGCAAGGCGCAATACTTTTGCAACGTTCTTAGCACTTCTTACTCAATTTCCTGAAAATATGAAGTCGTAGCACATTTAAATAATTATTTAGTTGTTTTAAACATCAATTAGGGATTATTTTGCTTCACGAATAAACAGATATTTCTGGAAGGTTACAATTTTAGGTGCAACGCAACAATCAATTTGCTTAACTGGTTTCAGTTGTCACAGCAAAAAAGCAGCGTTTTTTGTGTAATTTTCTCTTCTTCGCAGTTCGTTTTGGTGATTTTTATGGTTTATTATTTCACTTTTACACCTTCAACGAAAATATATTTTATATTAATGCGTTTTGCGTTAACAAAAAATTATTGCCCATAGCAAAAAAGGTTGTACTCCACGCCGTAGTAAGACATGAATTGAAAGAACGGAAAATCACTCGATACGTTTCCCGTTGTTTCAATTCATATGAATTTTACATTCTATACACGGGTATGTATGAATGTGCGTTCTTTGTCTTTGCCGTTGGTGTGCTGGTACCAGTGAGCGGACTTCTAAAAAGGGGATGGTAGTAGACAAAAAAAAAAAAAAAAAAAAAAGCTACAGTTCCTATTTACAGTTCCTATTTGTACCAAACAATTAATAATGTATTGTAAAACAAATAACGCGCAATTCAAGGAAATGACACCTTTAAAACACGTAAACAAGACAAAATTACATGTACCTTCGTATATACCTACATAGCTTAAGCCTATACGATACTCACTTTTTTCCTGTATCGTGAGTGTGAAATACTGACAAACATGTACCAAAACGTCCAATCACAACAACAATATTCCAAGGTACCAAAAGTACTGCCACAAAATAACCGATCTCGGAAGGTAATCGTTTACGTAGAACCTTTTATTTTCGTTCAAATTATTCAAACAAAAAAAAAAAACCGGAAAAAATTAGCGCAGAAAATATTCGCGTACTCAGTTACTATATTTCTCTACTCAAAAATTTATTTCCTGTTTAAGTTCTTCAGAAATTGTTCAAAATTGACTGATTTGGTCAGTATCGCCTCCTAATGTTAGTTGGGTGGGCTCGGCAATTCCATACTTTACAAATCATCGCAGTATAAGTTTGCAGTGCGAAAATACTGAAATATTGGTAGATTTTGGGCCTCGGTAGTAGTAGTAGTAGAAAATGAAAATGTGCCAGAAAAGTTAGCAAACCTACCAATGCGGTAAAGTCCGTGCACTGACTGTCCATATACTTATACCAACGTATGTACATATATATGCCGAGTTTAAATGTACATTATATTAGGGATGCATAAAAGGATGCAAACGGGTACCCAAAAAAAAAACCGAGTCTGAGGAATCGGTATCGGAGCCAACTACCCTTCTGGAACCGTGCCATTTGCTAAAGGCCATCAATTAAACCGGACTAGAAGCGTACTTGGGGAAAGGTTGAATAAACAACTCTCATAAATTACCGAAAGGTAATACAAAAAGAGGAAAATGATACATTCTACAAATGATTCTCCTCATCCAAAACGAACATTTTTTTATTTTTTCTTTACATCGCATACAATTTTGCTGTCCAAACATTTTTTTTTGTGGCGGGCAGGGAAGTTGTTGGGTTTTAGCACCAACAACACAAATAACAGCGACTCAAAAGAACCCACGCTATACACTTTCTACCCGGTTCGGCACCAGAATGTGTGAACCGAAAATCGTAAATGCTCATTTTCTGCAGCACTAATGTGCCCGTGGCCAACTAAAACGCTGCCGGGTGACACAAAATAAACAAAATAAGGCACTAAAGACCCCGGCACATAACGTGCGGGGAAAGAGGCCATGCACATAATGCACGCCACATATGAATATTATTTTTTTGCAGCGACAGATGTTTCCCCTTATGCGCGCGTTAATAAAATTTCCCAAATCCCCAATAATACAACTAGGGACCACTCGCCCATGCACTTTGACAATGACCCGACCCATTGAAACCTATTTCACTCCTTTCAGGAAAATGGGTCGTTTTGCCGCTTTAAAACGAAACGCTGCCAAGAACGTCATGCGTTATACGTCGGAATGCCGCGCTTGTTTTAAGCAACATCCCATACGCCTGTGCCCCATCTTTCGGGCCAAAAAACCCGAGGAGCGTCTTTACTTAGCGATCCGCGGGAGCTGCTGTGGAAATTGCTTGGCTCTAGACCACCGCTCTAACGCATGCCCAAGCCAAGGCCGATGTAAAAAATGCGGCGAAAAACATCACACGATGCTTCACATCTCCTCGATTGATGAAGAGGAACAGCTACTCCACGAAGCCCGCTCCAAGCCATGGAGTGTACAAGTTGAGGAGGAGCTGGAATCACCCCGTGAGCGGATTGACGACTCCATATCGTTATATGCGTCAGATGCTGGAACGGAGACTGGGCCTCTTCGTCCAGCTCGAATCCACCGAACCGGAGCGGAGACTCGGTCTCTTCGCCCAAACACAACACCAGCAGCCAAATCGTATCGACCGCTTTTGCAGCACGAAAGGAAGCGGCTCCAGCACAACCCATCTACCGTCCAGCGCCATGTTCGTGACGGCCGAGCGGAGACTCGGTCTCTTCGCCGGCAAACTAAGGCCCCTCAACGAAGGCAACCACCGCGCGAGCGCAGAGCGGAGACAAGGCCTCTTCGCCTGCAACAACGACATCACACCCATCATCAACCACGAGATCGCAGTCACGGATCCAACTCGCTGCAGCTCACCACCGTGTCCGCCTTCCGGGCAGGGCTCCTAGCCCCGCATTCAGCTGCCACCGCCACCATGATACCGACGGTAGCGATCACCCCCACCGCGGTCGTGAAAATAGAAGCAGGGGGGCGGCTACACCTCGTTCGCGCCTTAATCGACGGATGCTCCCCCACCACAGTGATTGCGGATGAGCTCGCCCAGGAGCTCCAACTTCCTACCAGCAACATTGGCGGGCAAGCAGGATGTCTGCTGCGTATCCGAGGAAGACACGGACAGAACAGAAGGATTGCGACCCATGCTGCGGTCGTAGCCAATTTTCGGCGCACGACACCCACAACCAGCATCGACAGTGCCATCGCAGCCCCGTACGCACATCTTCGTCTGGCGGATCCGCAGTTCTACTCATCCGCCCCGATCCGCCTCGTCCTAGGCACAGATGTATATGCCGAGATAATACTCCCAGGGATTCTGCCCACCACGTTTGGCCCTTTGTTAGCTCAGAGTACCATCTTCGGTTGGGTACTCTCGGGCACAGCGAAGGCCTAACAGCAAAATGTTCGGTAACGACCGAAATACATGAATTTTACACTTTTTATCCTTTTTATTTTATTGAATTTCTGTTGTACACAGTCGCAAGAGGTGTGCATTGTGAGTTCGTACAAGTGAAAAATCTTTCTATCCCTCCATTGCCATGCCTACGTGTCAAATCATAGCTGACAAGGAGAACGGCTGTCGCGAAGGGCCAGAGAATGGAAGAAAGGTTTCCTTTTCTTGTGTTCGCCGTTATTAAATTGAAGTTCCATGAATTGCACATTTGTTTCAAATCAGCTTTCAATTTGTATACAGAAAACATATTAATACTCACTCGCTGTTCACTATTGTGAACGTTTTATCGAAAATTCGCCACTTGTATGAAGTCACAATGGAGGTGTGCGTTTTAAAAGCTTGTATCATTACAATAAGTTATTTTTTATTGAATTTTCTTCACGCAAAATGCACAAGCATAGAATTTCCAATGAATTTGTAATAAACGGCAAGAAATATGAACACGTATATCTTCTTACTTCTTTTCGCAATCCCTAGCTCTAGGCAAACCTGGATCACGCCTTACACCATAACGGGAAAATTGGTGAATGACCGAGGCAGCAGCAACCAAGCTCCCACCATTTTGCGTGCCGCCAAGCCGGCGGACTGTCCGGCATTATGTTAAGTTAGATATAATTAATTATAAGTTTTTTATTTTTTTTTCTCTTCTTCACGGTCGGTGATCCTTGGCGGACTGTGATGTTGCGTACCGCAAGGGGGGCGGCATGTTTAGGCCCAATGCCTAACTTTTATCTGATTGACGGCGCCCCTCCCTAACGTTTTAATAATATTTCCAGCCACCCACACTCACGCCGCATTTGTGTGCATGCATGCACCTGCATGCGTTTCATACGCATGCACGTGTGTGTGCGGGTTGTCAGCACCCATGCACGTATATGTGGGGGCTGTTGTGTGTGTGGCTTTTTTTCCCCTCCTTAATACCAGAGGACTTTTTCGCGGCTTAGCGGTTGTCCTCAACGGGATAACCGGTCTCTTTCTCGATTGACCGCCAACCAGCACACATCGCAAGGATCACCATCGTCACTTAAAACACCAAGGTAATATTGTAACCACAGTGTATATTTTCCTTCACTCTAAATTAAATATTATATTATAACGAGGAAATTCCTCTTTGTGTTCTTATTTATTTCTTTTGAGCGCACCATCCACTCCAAGATCGACCCTTGTGCGCCTACCCACTGCCGGTTTACGACGCACTCAGGCCGAACAAAAATTTTTCCCTCAATATAATAAAGGTGCTATACAAAAAAAATCTTACTCATTACATTAAAATTTTCCTTCATTTACATAAAGTTTGTTTATGTTTTCCTCATTTTACGTAAGTATTTTTTTCTGAGTGTAGATAGCTATTAAATAAAAAAATAGTATTTTAAACAAGTAAGAAAGTCTTAGTTCGGGTGAAACCAAACATTACATACCCAGATGCGCACTTGACACGCTGTTGTTGTGTATTTTGTGTGGTTGCTAGTGTTATAAGGCTGCGTTGTAAGACCTTTAGGAGAAGTGGGCGTGGTCTTTAACCAATTTTTATTATCTTCACTTGGTCTATATAATTTGGCAAGGATAGTGTTTCTGCAAAATTTCAATGTAATATCTTTAACGGCTTTTGAATTACGGCTTGTTAAACTTCCATATTTTCTTCTTCTAAATGTGGGTGGTGGGTGCCACGCCCATATTCCAAAATTTTTTGCAATTTATGGTTTGCGTCATAGAACCCAATCCACCTACCAAATTTCAACTGCTTAGCGGTATTCGTTTTTGAATTATCTCATTTTTTCCATTTTTCTAAACTTTTGATATTCTAAAAGTGGGCGTCGTTATCGTCCGATTTGGCTCATTTTCAATACCAATCTATTCTGGAACCATATAAGCCCGTATACTGAATTTGGTGAAGATATCTCAATATTTGCTCAAGTTATAGTGCTAACGGACGGACAGACGGACGGACGTACATAGGCTTTTGATGTATTGAAGTCTATATCTATCTCGATTTCTTGATACCTGCACAACCAACCGTTATCCAATCAAGTAGTACAAGTACAGCTGGGTATAAAAATTTAAATTACAATTTACAATCCAAAACTCAAAGACTACACTACATATAAGAGTAAAGTGATATTATCTAAACATATTAAAAATCAAAGTCTTGAATTTTGGAAATAGGTAATCTCGGACAATGGCGGCCACCGTGGTGTGATGGTAGCGTGCTCCGCCTATCACACCGTATGCCCTGGGTTCAACTCCCGGGCAAAGCAACAACAAAATTTTAGAAATAAGATTTTTCAAATAGAAGAAAATTTTTCTAAGCGGGGTCGCCCCTCGGCAGTGTCTGGCAAGCGCTCCGATTGTATTTCTGCCATGAAAAGCTCTCAGTGAAAACTCATCTGCCTTGCAGATGCCGTTCGGAGTCGGCATAAAACATGTAGGTCCCGTCCGGCCAATTTGTAGGGAAAAATCAAGAGGAGCACGACGCAAATTGGAAGAGAAGCTCGGCCTTAGATCTCTTCGGAGGTTATCGCGCCTTACATTTATTTTTTTTTTTTTAATCTCGGACAATACTGAGCGTATTTGGGCTGTAACTTCCTTTAAAAACGTCTTACATTTAGTTCTACAAAGATAGATATAAAAACTAGCCCATAACGTTCTGTATTTAAGGATTCAGTTTTTAAATCTTTTACACTACGTACAGGATTGCTACGAATAACTAACTGCAAGTTCAGTGCTGCAGCGGCCGCCGTCACATATGTCACATATGTATGTATGGTGAAAATCGCCTTGGTGGAATTATTTAAACCATGGCGAAATCAATAAGCAAACTCAGCAGCGAGTTCAAATGAGTTAGTGTTTTGCGCATATTCTCTTCATCTAATGGTTATGTTAGGTTGAATTGGCCGGTCCATGAGGACCTCACATGGACTGAATGGGTCCTTAGTGTTACCAGCAGTTTATTTTAACGACCAAACTGAAAAACTCTATCAAAAACCAGCACCTAGGTTATAAATAACTCCGTCCTCTTGCCAAACACCAGAAGCTTTCTAGGACTTAAGCCACTTTATGCATTCTTTTACATGCATTAAGTGCCGCTGAGGCCTTCTTCACCCTCTGCTCCGGGTTGGACTTCCATGACAGCTTACTGTCTAGGATGATTCCTAGATATTTTCTGCAAGGTTTCTCCGGTAGGGTCACCACTCCTATCTTATGCCTGTTCCAATTTGGGACCTTTTACCTCTTCGTAAACAAGACCATATCCGTCTTCTCCGCGTTGGCTGTCAACCCGACATTACATACCCAGGTATGAATATCCCGAAGCGAACGATCCATCAAATAGCTAATCGTTGAAAGGAACTTTCCACTTATGACAATTGCAACGTCATTTGCGTAAGCCGTAAGTATTACGTGTCCCTCATCGAATCGTCTGAGCTGGTTGATGACCAGCGTCCACAGCAGAGGTGATAGCACCCCTCCCTGCGGCGTCCCCCTGTCCTCTGATTTCGTGGTGTCGTACAATTTCCATTGTGATGTAATCTTCCTGCAATTTAACATGCAGCCAATCCATTTAGTTAAGGCTGGATGTACTTGAATGTAATTAAGACCATCGATAATCGGCCATTTAGAAACATTGTTGAAAGCCACGGCAATGTCTAAGAAGACTCCAAGAGCATATTCCTTATATTCATTGAACGCCCGAACAAAATGTGATTCAACAAAAACACAACCATTCTCAAATATAAAAGCTTTGTGCTTTAGCTTCCATAAAAATGAATGGAAGTACAAAGGCGGGCAGAACAGACATTTGCTTTGGCTAAGGATGTTGGGAAACTTTGCAAGTGAAATTATTTTTCCCACTGGTTGGTAAATTTTCTAACATTTTTCACAATTAAAAACTGCAATATAACAATCGAACACGACACAAAATATGTTAGCAAGTATTTTTGTTGTATACGGAGAATGTTTACAACAGTGCTTCGCGAAATTTTGTATGTGAATGGGAAACGCGTAATAAACTTCAATTGCCAAGTCTGAAGTTCCTTCATATTTACAAACGCAACATCTTGGTTGATTGTGGCGCTGTTATTGGAATGCATAAGCTTGTGTTAAACGCATCTATATGAAAAATGTCATTGTACCGTGGCCTTAAAGCCAACACTTGTAAACAGCGAAGCTAACAGCAAAGACCCAATAAACATTTTTGTTGGAAATTGGTTTGAGGTCAAATGGAAATCCAACTCGTTTTCCAAATTCCAATGTTTAATATCCATTGTACCTCCATTGGAGAACCAACCCATTCTCAAACAAAACGACACATTTTTTATACGTAAATAATCTTACTTCTCCACTTGAGAAATTCTGTGATATAAATCTGAATTCCAACATCAATCTCCAATTGGATTCAAATGAAAAAGAAAACTTCAGGAATTAAATTTCCCATCCCAATTGAATAAAAATAACAGCGTTGTATATAAATTTGGTTTCAGTTTAATAGAATAATCATAAATTAAAATAAATAGTAATTCATTTTACATATTTAAAAATAAATTAAAAGTATTTAAAAATTTAAAGTAATTGTAATTCGTTAATTAGATTCTTAAAAAATTTTAAAAATTCTTTGCACCAAAGCTGAGATATTTTTTTTTCAAATTTCAATGCACTTTTCAAGAGTCAAATATACTGTTTACACAACTTCGTCAAAGAACATAACTTAAAATAGCCATAACTTTACGAAAAGTTTCGTAATTAACATCGTAATATCTTGAATTGGAGGGTAATACTGTTTTCACACAGAAGGCTTATTGAATAATAAAGGCAGTTTTCTACACTAAAACGCTTATTGAGCTCAATCTTCCCTACAAAATTCGAATCTATAATTATTTCATTAGTAGCTAATCGAATGCCTAATGAAGTCAAAAGCACAATGCAACTCTGTTGGCAGCGTTCCGCTTCTTGGTTTTTGGTTTGTTCAGTGCTTAAAAATGTCATTTGTCAAAGTAAATGTCATTGTCTGCATGGCGGAACGATACAAGGTGGCCGCATCGAACAGCTGATTATAACCTTTTTTATTTGATTTGATACATCAACTACCGGCGCAGTACGATTTTGACATTTGTCCATCGAATTTACAAGTACATGGAATTTTTTTATGTTTGTAGGTATGTCACCATGCTGCCACCTTGTATCGTTTCGCCATGATTGTCTGTCATATAGCATTGTCATTTTATTCGCTTGACATTTCATCCTTCATACTAATCGAGCAGTTACTTCTGTGTGAAAGCAAAAAATTTACGATTTCATTAGAAGGTGAAATGAGATCATTAAGTTTCTGTGTGAAAACAGTATAAGAGTAGTAATAAATGATATGATTGGAGAAAGATATCACCAAAAAATTGTGTATCCTGTAAAAGACCTCAAAAGTAAGGAAAAACGCCGTTTTTTGCGTACATAACTTCAATTATCTCAGAATTTCTCCGGTTGAACCTCACTTTTTTTACATTTTTCTATGTTTCTCGGTGCTTTGAGCATGAACAAAAATATCTCAGCTTTGGTGCAATGAATATTTAAAATTTTGTAAGAATCGACTTAATGAATTACAATTAGTTAATTTTTTTTATGATTATCTTAGAATCATTAAATTAATGCAATAAATCAATATCTTATTTTTATTTAACTTCTGTATTGCATTTTTTCCACCAGGCGATTGTTGGCTTGATGAAAGAAGGACATATTAGTCCTTTCAAAGTCCTCATCAGAAGGCAAATTTTTGATTGTAAGCATCACGTGATGTAAAAAGGATTTCAATTATAAATTAAAATAATAATACACATGTAATAGTTATTCTTCAGGCTCCCGTTGTACTGAGCACTCTAATAGCTTTCTTGTTGGGCGTACCCTCCTCGAGGATATTTCAAACACATACATTTAGGCAGCATCTAAGACAGTGGGCGTCAGCTAGTGAAATAATTATTCGCGCTCACTTCAGACCCATTAGCTGTGTTTTTTTTACATCTATATACATATACGCTTAAACTTTATATGGACTGCTTAGCGTTCAACTTTATCTACTCTTCTGAAATTGCTGCGCAGAAAATTATTGGTGCTCCTAAATTTGAATACGTATTATACTCAGATGCAACTGAAATATGTGTCTATGTTTCACCCCTACACTACCTCGATGTTTTACCTCTACAAATGGTGTGTGTTCACTATTCACCACAACCGATTCAGCTATATGTCATACACAATGGCTACAGTGGTTTGTGTCTCCGCTTTTCGGTACAACATTTTCTGAAGCTAGGTATTTAACCATTGCTGCTAGATGGGTCTCCTAAACATTATCTAAGTGAGGATAAGCGTTTTTCTTTACCCGCAAACGTATACGTATGTACGCGTAAAAAACACGGCTATTAATATCATCTTTCGTTTAGTATTTGCCGAACAAGCGGAGTAGCAACATTAGAGGGACTTACTGTTTATTTGAGCGTTTCCAAACAGATATTTTGCAAACAAAAGCCAACGCGCATATTTTTTAATGATTAAATATTAGCAAAATATTTTGTTTGTATGGCATATTTGCGTATAATTTTTTGAGCGTTAAGGCCGCGGTACAATGTAATTTGTGATATAGATGCATTTAACATAAGCTTCTGCATTCCAGTAACATCGCCACAATCAACCAAGATGTTGCGTTTATAAATATGAAGGAACTTCACACTTGGCAATTGAAGTTTATTTCCCCTTGCCCATTAACATACAAAATTTCGCGAAGCATTGTTATAAACATTCTCTCTGTACAACCAAAATACTTGCTAACATATTTTGTGTTGTATTCTTTTGTTATATTGCAGTTTTTAATTGCGAAAATTGATAGAAAAGTTACCAACGAGTGGGAAAAATAATAAGGGTGCCAGCACCCTTAGCCAAAGCAAATGTCAAATTCTTCTTCTTATGCTTTGCTTGCGACAAAAGCTGTGAGTTGGCTACTTTTCCATATGAGATGGCGCCAGTGTCGCTCAATTTACCGTTCTCCATAAAAATACGTGCAATCTACTCAATCAACTACTAAACCACTATCAGCATAATGATTTTATTCTTACTAACACAGCCACAGTTTCAATTTTGGTGACCACTGATTTAAGAGCAGAAGTTACGCATATAACTAGAAGACAAACGTGAATATCAGATACATAAATAAGAAATAAATAAGCAGCTGTTTGCGAAAAGTCTAGACCTTAGAAGAAATATCTGAACGGGGTGACAGAGCGTATAAAAGCAGCGCAAGCGGCCACCGTGGTGTGATGGTAGCGTGCTCCGCCTACCACACCGGATGCCCTGGGTTCAAACCCCGGGCAAAGCAACATCAAAATTTTTAGAAATAAGGTTTTTCAATTAGAAAAAATTTGTCTAAGCGGGGTCGCCCCTCGGCAGTGTTTGGCAAGCGCTCCGGGTGTATTTCTGCCATGAAAAGCTCTCAGTGAAAACTCATCTGCCTTGCAGATGCCGTTCGAAGTCGGCATAAAATCATGTAGGTCCCATCCGGCCAATTTGTAGGGAAAATCAAGAGGAGCACGACGCAAATTGGAAGAGAAGCTCGGCCTTAGATCTCTTCGGAGGTTATCGCGCCTTACATTTTTTTATTTATAAGCAAAGGAATAAGGATTCAGTCTGATTTTAATACGCTATAACTGAAGTTAGTGCGGCCACCGTCGTGTAATGGTAGCGTGCTCCGCCTACCACACCGAATGCCCTGGGTTCACACCCCGGGCAAAGCAACATCAAAATTTTACAAATAAGGTTTTTCAATTAGAAGAAAATTTTTCTAAGCGGGGTCGCCCCTCGGCAGAGATTTGGCAAACACACAGAGTGTATTTCTGCCATGAAAAAGCTCACAGTGAAAACTAATCTGCCTCGCAGATGCCGTTCGGAGTCGGAATAAAACAAATATGTCTCTGTTAAGAGCTGTAGGATGAGACGCTGGTTTACATTCTCTGCGAACGCGTAATAAAAAGCCGTAAGAGGTGCTTAAATAGATTAAAAGCGTCCACATGCAGTAATAGGCTGAAGCACAATAAATCCAAGGGCCTTGCAAACTTGCCATATCTATATCTACATAAAAAATCTGATCCAAACAACCTTATAAAATCAATGTAATTGGTCAATGGTACCATACCATTACACCCTAGCTATAACCATATCAAAGCCAACTAATTGGTTTTTGGTTTAATCCATAATCTATTAGTATTTGAGTTGGTTAATTTATTAACTTTTTCGATATTTTATTTCTTGTTTTGGATACGTTTTGACTCAGTGACTTTTATTATTTGTGGGATTTGATATACATTTTTTGCATTTTCTTCATTTTTAGAAAATCGTTACATTTTTTAGGCCAAGGCAGCAATAACCGATGCCAATGGATATGGTTAAGTAAAAATATGGTTATGACTTAGGCATTATGATTATGTGAACTTTGCCAGAGTCTTAAATAAAGGTCACAATGTATTGTTACGAATATTAGCAACACTAAGGGGTACTGCCATCTCTAGGCCGATGCTAAGCAGTGACGTGAATTCACATCAATAATTCAATCATTATGTATCTACATCAGATGTCGGCAAATTTGAAATGCAGATGTGTTAGTGAGAGCGCGATGATCGCGCACATCACTTGATGCATAATTTTGCGTTCTTCATTCGCTTATTAGCAAGCAAAAAGTAAAGACCGTTTGCTATTATTATTTTAATGCGCACAATGGCAAGCGGAAAATATTTTATGTTGCTCAACCCTTTTGGGCAAACACAATCAGCCCAATTCTAAACGAAAATTCCGTGCGAGTTTTTTCCCTTCTCCCATTCCTCGTATTCTAAATAAAAATTCCGTGAGAGTTTTTTCACTTCTCCCTTTCCTCGTATTCTGAACAATGTTCGAAAAAGCGGAAACCAGTTATGGGAGAAAAGTAGGTATTATGAATGTGAGAGGGAGATTTTTCCTTCATTTTAAAAGAAATTGTTCACTTGATAAGCTGAAAGGAACGCTTCATAAAAATGTAAGTAAATTGTATTTTTTGAATTGAAATTTACTTATTTTATTAGGTATGTAATAAATAAAATAATATTCTCTTATATTACTCTTGATTTCAGGTCTAAAAGTACAAATAAGCAACAGATAGAACTACTAATCGATTTGATGCAAAGTCATCCGGAAATTGCGCAAGGTTGTTTTAAAGGAGGCAAAGAAGCCTTACACAGATTTTGGCGTAAAGCTGAGGAAGAGCTGAACTCAGCCGGACCACCAGCAAAATGCATTGCAGAATGGAAAAAGGTGCTTATTTTCATGAAAAAGTTGAATACATACAAGCTGACTAAAACTTATGTGTTCTAGGTGTGGGCTGATCAAAAAAAATACGTGCGTCAAAAAGCAGCGAACAACCATAAGAGTTCCAGAGGCACTGGCGGTGGCCCAAATAACGAATACAAGTTTTCCACAACAGAACGGGCAATATTTGAGTTGATCAATATGAAGGAATCCGTGGAGGTAGTGGGAAATAAATTTGAACTGCCATCTAGGAAGAAGATATTGCAGCAAATTAATGGCAACATTCAAATTGAAGATGGAACTACAGTTAGGGAAAGTGGTGTTGTGGACGACATTGTCCAAGTGAGTGAATGTGAGTTAGCTAACGGATTTGAGGAATTGAGTGAGACTGTGGTAGGGATTGATTGTGAGGTATTGCATTATGACCCAGTTATTAGTGTTTGTATGAATGGGAGCCCCCCAAATGCTTTGATTGAAAGGCCCACTTCCTCAAAAAGAGTGCCATCTAAGAGATCTTCCTCTGACATTCTTCAAGAAGAATTGTCAATTCAACGCGAGCTCTGTGATACCATAAAGGGTGCAGTGTCAGATTCCACTGATCAAAAAGAAAATATTAAAAAAATATATAGGGCGATTGACAAAATATATGCAATTAATAAAAAGCATTATAAGGAAATGGAAAAATTAAAAAGAGAGGTAATAGATGAATTGAAAAGGCATAATTTAGTAATGGAAAATCTTATGCTCCGCCAGCTAGAAAAATAATAGAAAAATACCTAGTCGCATGACACTTGTATATAGCAAGCTACCTGAATTTGTGATTTTTTTAATAGTCCTTTTAATATTTACTAAAATATAAGACTAGTAAATTTTTTTAATATGAATTATTTTTTATTTTATTTCATAGTAGTATTAATATCAGTATTATACATGCTTGCGTGAACTATTTTTATTTTGTAGACTATAACATTACTTAATTTAAGACTGTGTTATGACGAGCAAGAAAACACTATTCGTGATATTTCTATTTTTTGTAAGAAAATGAGACTGAAACTCTTTAGTAGGAATTAAGTAAAATGTACTAAATTGTGATACCTGAATTTAAAGGCAGAAAAAATGAATTTAAAACAGAAAATAAAATATTAAACTCAAAGTATGTGTTTTCATTCCTTAAAATTTATAGCGAGCTTCCAATGTTGTTTCGTATGTTTTGCGCTGCGTTCAAATACTGAGGCGAAGTCAAGGGTATTAAATCTGGATTTCTGTTTTGAGTTGCCTGCTCTTCTGTGGATTGTACTTCTGTCATATCTGTGTATGCCTTGAAATGTATGCATATGTTGTGCAGCGCGCAGCACACGTTTACAATTTTTGCTGCTTTTTTTGGAGTGTAATGTAATTCTCTTGCACCAAGGAGACACCTCCATCGATTTTTCAGCACCCCATTGGTTCGTTCAATAATGTTGCGACACTTCGAATGGGCTTCATTAAATTTCATCTGTATAGAGCCTTCGTCGGGACTCCGATGTGGTGTCATAAGCCATGGTTCTAAAGGATACCCGGCATCACCTAGTTTAAAAAGTCTTATATCAATACAAATATTTACATTTTGAATATTTTATTATTACCCAGTAACCAAAAATTGGCTTTACGTTGCAAATACTGGTCTTCAAGGTGAGTTCTCAATTCACTCACATTCCAAATAAAGGAGTCATGCGAGGCACCGGGATGGGAAGCATCAACGTACCAAATTTTCAGCTCATCGTCACACATCTAAGAAAATACAATGCCATAGTCAAATATATTTCAATTGAACTATTATAAATAGCTTACCAACATTACATTTAAGCTGTTGTAGCCCTTCCTATTGTAGTAGAGATGCTTGTTTTCCGCGGGTGCGATGATACGGACATGAGTTCCATCAATGCAGCCGATAACACTGGGAATCCCATGCTTCACGTAAAATGCACGTGAAATTCTTCTTCTTTCGTCGCTGCTCATTGGCACACTTATCCATCTTTCGCACAGTTCACTTTCAAAGGTCTCAACGACTTCGTCAAGAACATTGCTGAAGGTGGGTTGCGCTAAAGAAACGTCCACATCTTTTCCGATTCCTGTTTGATACCCACCTTCAGCAAAAAATCTTAAAACTGCACTCAGTTTCACAAGCGCCGATATCGCAAATTGTTTTTTGCGATGCCGTGTGTGCGATGTGAGAAATTCCAACAAATACCGAAATGCAGATTTGTTAACCCTATAATACTTTTGAAATCTGTAAATTCCAGAAATTTAATGAAATATAAAAGCAAAACAGAAGATCTTCTAATACTTACAACGATTGTGGCAACTCTTCTTCTTATAGTCCTCTGTTGGTGTTGCTGGGAACCTTCTTCATCAATCATTTCGTTCACAACCATATGAAATGTAATACTATTCATTTTTTATGTATATTTTTCTTTAATTTACGATAAATTCGTCAAAAGACACTAAACTTTATTTTCTTAAACAAAAGCAGAAATGCATAATGAACTGTCAGATGGTAAAACAGCTGACTTCGAAAATTCGAAATTCCTATTCCCCAATTTTTCTTCTCCCTAGGAGAAAAGAATTGGAGGAATTTTTCCGCGGGAATAAAAAAATCCGCGAAAACAAAATTCCGCGAGAATATTTAGAATTGGTATGAATGTATTTTATGCTACAAGTCCTTTTTAAATCCGAAATCGAAAATATTTTACAACATTGCAAATTTTTTTCGATATGCCTAGATGAATGTATAGACGTTACCGATGTTTCCCAACTGGCTATTTGTATTCGTAGCATAAATAGTGAATTTGAAATTTTTGAGTCTTTATTTTCCATTGAAAGCTTTTATGGTAACGTGACTGGAGCATCTTTATTCAGTGTTGTAAATGAAAAGCATTTTTCCTTCGTTGATATGGGAAAACTTTCGGGAGTGTGTACAGATGGTGCGAACATTATCGTCGGTATGCACGAAGGCTTCGTAGGTCAACTAAATCTTAATGGAATTTCAGTTCCAACCTTCAACTGGCTTATGCACCAGGCGGCTCTCTCCTCAAAGTTCTTATCAAATCACGCTGTTATGAAAACAGCAGAAGAAATTATTAATAAAATACGCCGTGGCCACCAGTCACTTTCCCACAGAAAGTTTAAAATGTTTCTTAAAGACAAAAATACTACAGCAAAAGACCTTAAAATGTTCACAGACGTGAGATGGTTGAGCCGCGCTGACTGCCTTAATAGACTGTTCGACTTAAAGGCAGAAGTTCTACATATACTGTACACACTCTACACATACTGTTGATCAGGAATTGTCACCCAAATATAGTTAAAAAATGTGCTCAGAATATAACACAATGAAATACTTTTTTCTTAATTTTATTGAATGTAATTATTTTATATTCGAAATTACATACTTATATCGCATCCTCAACCAAAAACTGTTACGACTCAGTAACAGATTAGCTATATGATACTACTTCTGTACACCACAAAATTTTCAAAACTTTTACAAAAATGGCCTTTAAGTTGTGGTGTTTTTTGGTTTAGGGCGCGATGTGCTTTTTCATAATATAATTTCCAATACAATATAATTAAGTTCGATGAATATATGAAAAAAGTTAGTTGAGGATACAGATAAGCACTTTAAACTCGCATTGAATTTCGAACTCATATCTGTTAACATCGTAATAAAATAAAAAATATTACAATATGTTATTTGAACAAAGACGGTCCAATAACGTTACCATAAAAGCTTTCAATGGAAACTAAAGATTGAAGAATACCAAATTCACTATTATGCTACGAATACAAATTGCTAGTTTAGAAACATGTTGTTGTTGTTGTAGCAATGCTCGCCCCACCTAATAGCCGCGACCGATCACAAATTGTCATCAATATCCTCTAACGGGAGTCTAAGGAAACTTGCCGTTTCAACAGGGGTGCACCATAAGGAAAGGGGTGTTAGAGGCGTTGGTTCCACATTACAATTGAAGAGATGGTTGGTGTCATGTGGGGACACATTGCAAGCGGGGCATACATTTTGTATGTCGGGGTTGATTCTGGATAGGTAAGAGTTTATCCTGTTACAGTATCCAGAACGAAGTTGAGCAAGAGTGGCACGCGTTTCCCTGGGGAGTATGCGTTCCTCTTCCGCAAGTTTTGGATAATTTTCGTTAAGTACTGGATTCACCGGGCAATTCCCGGCATAAAGGTCCGACGCCTGTTTATGGAGTTCACCAAGGACCTGCTTGTGTTTTTTCACTTCATACGGCTGGGTTCTCAGGTGCCGTATTTCCTCAAAATGCTTACGGAGATGACTCCTTAAGCCCCTAGGCGGTGCTGGTTCGTCAATCAGATGTCTGTTGGGATGCCCAGGTTTCTGGGTATTCAACAGGAACTGTTTGGTCAGCATCTCATTTCTCGCCTCATTATGCAGATGGTGTTCTGGGGACATAAGAAGACAGCCCGTGGCGATTCTGAGAGCAGTATTTTGGCAGACCTGTAGTTTCTTCCAGTGGGCGATTTTTAGGCTTGGCGACCATATGGGTGACGCGTAGCACGTAATCGGCTGGCTAATTGCTTTGTAGGTAGTCATGAGCGTTTCTTTATCTTTTCCCCAAGTACTGCCAGCGAGGGATTTGAGGATTTTGTTACGGCTCTGAATTCTCGGAACAATTGCGGCTGCGTGCTCACCAAAATGTAGATCCTGATCAAACGTCACACCCAAGATTTTGGGGTGTAGGACAGTCGGTAGCGTAGTGCCATCGACGTGGATGTTCAAAATGGTCGACATTTGGGGCGTCCATGTTATAAAAAAAGGTCGCGGAAGATTTAGTCGGTGATAATGCCAGGTTTCGCGAGGCGAATAAACTGGAGAGATCAGGGAGGTAGCCGTTTATTTTATTGCATAGCGCATCGATCTTTGGGCCTGGGCCTGTGGCCATTATTGTGCAGTCATCGGCGTAGGAAACGATTGTGACTCCTTCCGGTGGTGAATGTAGCTTAGATATGTAGAAATTAAACAAAAGTGGGGATAGGACACCACCCTGTGGCACCCCTTGTTTAATTCTCCTTGGTTTTGATGTTTCGTTTCTAAATTGCACCGATGCCTGCCGACCACCCAGATAATTTCCGGTCCACCTTTTAAGACATGGGGGAAGGGTAGACCCTTCCAGGTCCTGCAGTAACGAGCCATGGTTGACCGTATCAAAAGCTTTTGATAGGTCTAGCGCTACGAGTACTGTTCTATAGTGGGGGTATTGATTTAAACCGCAATTTATCTGGGTGCTAATGGCATTTAGCGCGGTGGTAGTGCTATGGAGTTTTCTGAAGCCATGCTGATGAGGGGCTAGCTGCAAATGTGCTTGGAAATAAGGGAGCAAAATGGCTTCAAGCGTCTTTGCCACTGGCGATAGGAGAGATATCGGACGATACGACTCACCTATGTTAGCTGGTTTCCCAGGCTTTAGTAGCGGGACCACCTTGGCCATTTTCCATTTCTCAGGTATGACAAAGGTGGAAAGAGACAGATTGAAGACATGCGCTAAATATTTGAAACCCTATTTCCCTAGGTTTTTAAGCATCGGCATGGCTATGCCGTCTGGGCCCACTGCTTTGGATGGTTTAGCACGACCAATGACGTCCTCAACCTCTTTAGCGGTGATGGTGATTGATGACGCACTGAATTTGTGCTTATGTGCGCGTTTATTGGCTCTCCGTCTATCTTTGTCGACCGTAGGATGCATTATACATTGTCGGCAGAAAGCGCTCGCGCATTTTTTCGCGTCCGACAGCACTTTGTCGCCAAAGGCGATGGAAACTTTGTCTTTGTGCTTAGTCGGATTCGATAGGGACTTTACGGTGGACCAAAGTTTACCCACACCGGTAGAGAGGTTACAACCTCTTAGGTGCTCCTCCCATTTCGCCTGCTTGTGTTCATCCACAAGCAATCTGATGCGTTGGTTTATATCCCTTATTTGGGGGTCGCCTGGATCAAGCTGTCTTATAAGGTCACGTTCTCTCGCTAAGTTTGCGGCCTCCGCCGGGAAGTGGGGCCGGATTTCGGGAATTCTCCCGGCGGGAATGAAATGTGCCGAGGCGGATTTAATGACCCTACGGAAGGCACGCTCCCCTTGGCGGGCATCAGTCGGGATAGGGAGGGCAGCTAGGCGGCTGTCTGTAAAGGATTTATATTCTTCCCACTTTCCTTTTTTGATGTTTATGAAAGTGCGTTTTTCAGTGACGATGAAGTCGGCGGTACGCTCAAGCGAAATAAGTATGGGCAGGTGGTCGGATGCCAATGTTACCATCGGCTGCCAGTTGACGCAGTTTACGAGTTCTGCGCTCACGATTGAGATATCTGGCGAGCTGTGACAGCTTCCTACCATACGTGTGGGGGCGTCTCCGTTTATTGTGCAGAACGTCGTTTCTTCTATTTGATCCGCCAACATCTCACCCCTACTGTCCGCCCGCAAGTTTGAATGCCATAGATCATGATGGGCATTGAAATCGCCTAAGATAATGCGATTGTTGCCAGCGTGTAAGGCCCTGATATTAGGGCGGTATCCACTGGGGCAACAGGTGGCAGGAGGGATGTAGATGTTGATGATTTCTAGGTTCGCATCGCCTGACCGGACAGATAGGCCTTGACGTTCTAAGACATTGTCCCTGCGGTCGATGCCAGGATCAAATATATAATATTGCACAGAGTGGTGTATGATAAACGCGAGACCGCTCTCGCGGTGTTTCCTGTGGACGTTATACCCAGAGCAGGTCTGCAATGCAGATCTTGCTGTGAGTTTAGTCTCTTGAATCGCAGCAATGCGGATGTTGTGCCGCTTCATGAAATCGACTATCTCCGTAATCTTCCCAGTTAGTCCATTACAGTTTAACTGCAGAATTCTGAAGTGCATAAGGGGAGACGTCGCCACTCTGGGGGTAAGTGACGGGTGACTACGCCTGGGTTGGGGAAGGCCAGGACGCAATTGCTGTTGTGGCCCTAGGACTGGGCGTCCTTGGGAAAGCATTGGGGTACCCGGATGATTTGGGTTTGCGACCTGGCAACATGGCGCGATAAAACCCGTCGGGAGGTTGCCGTCGCGGAGACCAGAACATCTAGGAAAGTGGCACTACCCAAGGCAGGAGCTGCATTGGGCGGATGTCGCAAACATATATATTCTGTGCTGGCAAACGGTGCAAACGGAGGTAGGGACTAAGAGTCTGTTTCCCTGACCTACACGATTGCTGCCGGAAAAGAGGGGGGAGAAGACGGGGGCAGGGGCTGTTGCTCAGCATTGCTTCCGACTCTACTACGAAGGTTGTAGTTATGAGTGGTAGCAGCTGTTTGAGTTGTTGGCGCCGTGGGGCGCGAGCATCATCGGGTACTTGTTGTGGCTTGCTGAGCAGCGGGGCTGCTGGAAGGTACGGGGGGGGGGCGCTTAGATGTAGACTACGGGACGCCTTTGGGCGTGAACAGCAAGGAGCCACAAAAGATTTATAAAAGTTACGTGGACGTCGGGTTTTGGGATCAAGCCCAGAACCACCTGTCCGATGCAACCATACCTTGCACGAGACACACTGAACAGAGTATGACCGTCCTAAAAAGATTCTTTTCCGACAGATGCAGCAAAACCATTTCTCAGGACCGGGGTCAGGAGACGGACCCGGATTGGATTCGATGCCTTCCCGGAGTAAGAGAATATGGAGCAGTCCTGCTGCAAGGAGCTGCTGGGAGGATGACAATTTGTGGGAGGGACGAAACAAATTAGATGGGCTCACACTGAAATGACAGTCCTTGGTCGGGAAAAATCCCGAGTCGCTCCGGTACATAGAACCGACTGCCTTGGGAAGTTTAGAAACATCGGTAACGTCCGTACTTTTATCTAGGAATATCGAAAAAAAATTCCAATCTTGTAAAATATTTTCGATTTTAGATTTAATGTTCATGCCTAACTTAGCCGTACGACGCACTACAGTTCTCGGAGATAAAGTTATTCCTTCAATAAATTCGGTATTATAACTCAATTTATTAAAAATCTTTACTGTCGTACCTTTAACAAATTTACCATCACAAAACGGCCTACTCTGTCTTACTATTTCAAATGAAACTAAAGACGACAATTAATTTTTCAGCCAACCAGCTTTTAACTTTTTTAAAAACAAAATTTATTTTTCTTTAAACAACGCATTTTTACGCAATAGTATAAAAAAGAATGCATGATTTTAAATTTTGCCAATTCTACTCCGTAAAATAATGGTTTATCCTAAGATACATTTTATTTCAAAATATACACCCCCTAATACATATATTTGTTTACAAAATACGTACTCATAATATACATACATATGGACAACATTCGCCAAAATTTCGAGCGACGCACACAATTGATGTTGCTGCGCCAAATGCTCAGTGACTGCTAAACTAAAGAGTATAAGAATACGTGTGAATTGAGTGTGCACAATCGTGCCACTAAATGCCGACATCTGATCTACATAAACGAATCAATAATTGCGTCTACACATATGTACGTATACGAGCAGTGGAGAAACAATGCACAAACATATGCATATATCTTATCTGAGTTGTCACAAGAGAGGGCAATAATTTGTGCAAGTATTACTAAAATCAGAAGTTATAAACGTAGTTGTGGCTGGCGATTTTGTAGCTGATAACTAAAGCGCCAAATACACGACACGAACATTTCCGCGAACATTCCGCAATCTTGTTCGCAGCTTTGGCCATACACCATACGAACTTTTGGCCGAACATTAGTTCTCTTTCAGACAGCGATGAATACGGACAACAATTGTGCTGCAACAATATTGCTCGCTGTGGCAATTAAGCGTAAACAAAATTTATACATTTCAATAAATTCACTCAGAAATTTTTTATTGTCCATTTTACTTTTCCGCGCACGTCTGTTCCGTTCAGAAATTACTACGATTATGAGCTATTTCGCCATACACGCACGAACAGTTCGCGCAAATGTTCGCCAAAAATTAAAATATTTTGATTTTTGGCGAACATTTGCGCGAACTGGCAAACACCACCATACACGACAGAAAAGGTCGCAGAAACATGACATAACGGGAATGTTCGCGGAAATGTTCGTGTCGTGTATTTGGCGCTTAACTAGTAAGTTCTGGAATGGAAAAGCCTAGAAGTATGCAATGAGAAATCAAAAAGTATAAAAGGCGCGACAGTAGAGGCGAGAAATCAGTTTCATTTGATCTATCAATTAGTTTGGTTATTAAGCAAGCTATTCGTTGCAAAGTATAAGTGTTATTGTGAAGTACTTTAATAAAGGCCATTTTTCCATTATTCAATATTGGAGTTATTTATTCAACAGTTTAGTGATTCGAACATAGCAGAAGGTTGCAAATAAGAGGATTTGCAAGTAAATTCGTTACAGTATCGAGGCTAATAGTAGTAAAAAGTACATCCAATGGTAGGCGAGCACACTACCTTGCCCCCAATAGGTTAAGGGGCTTCTAGGGTAGGCATGCCTTACTTAGGGCACCTAAAATCCGCAGAGCTGAAGGTTCGAGGTGTAAAAAAATTGTTTCCGATGCAGTGGTGCTAGAACCGTCTTTTTAGGGTTACAAGAACAATAATGAACAAAATTAAAAACAACAACACTACTTCGATACTATGGCGGGTGCGGAGATGGTTTTAGATATCTTAGAGGCAATATAGGGCATTCTAAAAATAAATACTAAATTAGAGAGTTTCTCACCACTTTGTTTTGCTGAGACGAAATATTATCCACAACTGGGTATACAATTTTCAAGTAAGTTTATATGTATACCTTTCATGAAAATGAAATGGTATATTAATTCGTCACGAAACCCAAAATTGTAAGTCCTTAAAGGAAAATAGATAGACCCACCATTAAGTATACCGAAATAATCAGGATGAAGAGCTGAGTTGATTTAGCCATGTCGGTCTGTCCGTCTGTCTGTTTGTATGCAAACTAGTCCCTCAATTTTTGAGATATCTTGATAAAATTTGGTGAGCGTGTGTATTTGGGTGTCCGAATAGACATTTGTCGGAACCGGCCGGATCGGTCCACTATAGCATATATCCTTCATACAACTGATTTTTCAGAAAAAGAGGATTTTTGTCATATCTTACTCAATTTAACAGATTGAAGCTTTAAACTTCACCATATAGTTTCGTATATTGCACATATTGTTGCCTGAAAAAATTGATGAGATCGGTCGTATAGTATACATCCCCCACAACCGATTGTTCAGATAAGAAACTTTTCGTAATTACTGCCCTATTTTAAGAGCTAGAGGCTTCAAATTTCAACGAATGCTTATGCATATAGCATATATTGTTGTCTGAAAAAATTATAAAGATCGGTGGTATATATTAGTATATAGTATATAGTAGTATATATAGTATATATATATATTTTCGCAATTTTAGCCCAATTTTAACAGCTAGAAGCTTCAAATTTCACCAAATGCTTACGTATATAGCATATATTGTTGTCTGAAAAAATCATAGAGATCGGTGGTATATATATTATATACTTCATATAAACTGTAATTTTTGCCCCTTTTTTACGGCTAGAAGCTTCAAAATTCATCAAATTTCATCAAATAGTTACCTTTACGTCATATATTGTTGAAATACGTGATTCGCAGTCATAGTTTTTACACGCAGACCACAAAAAACCTGAAACGATCGGTGGTATATATAGTATATATCTCATACAACCGATTGTTCAGATAAGAAACTTTTCGCAATTTCTACCCCATTCTAACAGCTATAAGCTTCAAATTTCATCGATTGCTTACGTATATAGTATATATTGTTGTGTCAAAAAATTATAGAGATCGGTGATATATATAACATATATATGATGGTATATATAGTATATATATATAGTATAAAAATTTTTTTTGCGATTTCGGCCCCATATTAACAGCTAGAAGCTTCAAATTTCACCAAATGCTTACGTGTATAGCATATATTGATGTCTGAAAAAATCATTGAGTTCGGTTGTATATATAGTATATATCTCATACAACCGATTGTTCAGATAAGAAAATTTGCGCAATTTCTGCCCCATTTTAACAGCTAGAAGCTTCAAAGTTCACCAAATGCTTACGTATATAGCATATATTGTTGTCTGAAAAAATCATAGAGATCGGTTGTATATATATTATATACTTCATATAAACTGTCATTTTTGCCCCTTTTTTACGGATAGAAGCTTCAAAATTCATCAAATAGTTACGTTTACGTCATATATTTTTGAAATACGTGATTCGTTGTCATAGTTTTTACATGCAGACCACAAAAAACGTGAAGCTTTGCATCCTCACACAAAGTACCTATCTATTTTTTATTTTATATTTATCTAAAAAATCGTTTAGATATGTTCAAATTTCACCAAATGCTTACGTGTATAGCATATATTGATGTCTGAAAAAATCATAGAGACCGGTGGTATATATAGTATATATCTTATACAACCGATTGTTCAGATAAGAAACTTTGCGCAATTTCTGCCCCATTTTAACAGCTAGAAGCTTCAAATTTCACCAAATGCTTACGTATAGAGCATATATTGTTGTCTGAAAAAATCATAGAGATCGGTGGTATATATATTATATACTTCATGCAAGCTGTCATTTTTGCCCCTTTTTTACGGATAGAAGCTTCAAAATTCATCAAATTTCATCAAATAGTTACGTTTACGTCATATATTGTTGAAATACGTGATTCGTAGTCATAGTTTTTACACGCAGACCACAAAAAACCTGAAACTTTGCATCATCACACAAAGTACCTACGTGTTTTTTATTATATATTTATCTTAAAAATCGTTTAGGTATGTAGATCTGTTAACTATATATTTCTTATCTTATACATCCGATTATTCGGAGATTACGAACGGGATAAGATTATTGTTCAGCCCCATTCATGAAAGGTATGAATTCTTCGGCACAGCCGAAGACAGTCCCGTTCTTACTTGTTTTTAATTGTATTTTTTGTACAATTGTTGTACAATTTTTTTTGAACATTCTCAGTTAATTGTGGTTTTGTCTTAATCGCAAACAATGCGGGAATTTTGAGGCTTGTTATGTTAGCAAGATGAATTCAGTGGCCTGTAGCTAAATGTGTCTCGTACGACAGCTACTGCCAAGAAGTAATAATAATACTAAAAGCTAAAAGCTGCATGAGTTGAAATGGATTTACAAGTTGGAAAGCTTTACAATACATACCAATTCAGATTTTTTTAAATTTTTACAAATACATACGTACATACATACATACGTACGTACGTATTTGCTACTTGTTAATAGAAGATGGTTGAAGTTAATATTCTGAAACACACATATGCACTTGTATTGACTGTTACAAATCACTTGGTTTGAAAACAAATCGACACGTTTTTGCCATTTTCAATATGCAATATTTTACTATACAACAGCTGTGGCAGCATTTACAAAGTACCTACCTACTAGCATTTCGTAACGTTTAAAATCGAAAAAAAATTCATCGATTTCACTGGTTGGCGCTAGATGCGATATGCGAGAGATGGGTAACATATGTGGGAACACAACAACAAAGCACAACAAATAAAAACAAGTAAGGAAGGCTAAGTTCGGGTGTAACCGAACATTACATACTCAGTTGAGAGCTATGGAGACAAAATAAGGAAAATCACCATGTAGGAAAATGAACCTAGGGTAACCCTGGAATGTGGTTGTATGGCATGTGTATCAAATGGAAGGTATTAAAGAGTATTTTAAGAGAGAGTAGGCCATAGTTCTATGGATGGACGCCATTTAGGGATATCGCCATAAAGGTGGACCAGGGCTGACTCTAGAATGTGTTTGTACGATATGGGTATCAAATGAAAGGTGATAATGAGTATTTTAAAAGGGAATGGGCTTTAGTTCTATAGGTGAACGCCTTTTCGAGAAATCGCCATAAAGGTGGACCAGGGGTGACGCTAGAATATGTTTGTACGATATGGGTATCAAATGAAAGCTGTTAATGAGTATTTTGAAAGGGAGTGATCCTTAGTTCCATAGGTGGACGCCGTTTCGATATATCGCCATAAAGGTGGACCAGGGGGGTGTCTCTAGTTGTACGATATGGGAATCAAATGAAAGGTGTTACTGAGCATTTTAAGAGGGAGTGGGCATTAGGTCTATAGGTGGACGCCTTTTCGAAATGTCGCCATTAGGGTGGGCCAGGGGTGAATCTAGAATGTGTTTGTATGATATGGGTATCAAATGAAAGATGGTAATGAGTATTTTAAAAGGGAGTAATCCTTAGTTCTATAGGTGGACGCCTTTTCGAGATATCGCCATAAAGGTGGACCAAGGGTGACTCTAGAATGTTTGTACGATATGGGTATCAAACGAAAGGTGCTACTGAGCATTTTAAGAGGGAGTGGGCATGAGGTCTATAGGTGGACGCCTTTTGGAGATATCGTCATTAGGGTGGGCCAGGGGTGACTCTAGAATGTGTTTGTACGATATGGATATCAAACGAAAGGTGTTACTGAGCATTTTAAGAGGGAGTGGGCATTAGGTCTATAGGTGGACGCCTTTTCGAGATATCGCCATTAGGGTGGGCCAGGGGTGACTCTAGAATGTTTGTACGATATGGGTATCAAACGAAAGGTGTTACTGAGCATTTTAAGAGGGAGTGGGCATTAGGTCTATAGGTGGACGCCTTTTCGAGATATCGCCATTAGGGTGGGCCAGGGGTGACTCTAGAATGTTTTTGTACGATATGGGTATCAAATTAAAGGTGGTAATGAGTATTTTAAAAGGGAGTAATCCTTAGTTCTATAGGTGGACGCCTTTTCGAGATATCGCCATAAAGGTGGACCAAGGGTGACTCTAGAATGTTTGTACGATATGGGTATCAAACGAAAGGTGTTACTGAGCATTTTAAGAGGGAGTGGGCATTAGGTCTATAGGTGGACGCCTTTTCGAGATATCGCCATTAGGGTGGGCCAGGGGTGACTCTAGAATGTTTGTACGATATGGGTATCAAACGAAAGGTGTTACTGAGCATTTTAAGAGGGAGTGGGCATTAGGACTATAGGTGGACGCCTTTTCGAGATATCGCCATTAGGGTGGGCAAGGGGTGACTCTAGAATGTTTGTACGATATGGGTATCAAACGAAAGGTGTTACTGAGCATTTTAAGAGGGAGTGGACATTAGGTATATAGGTGGACGCCTTTTCGAGATATCGCCATTAGGGTGGGCCAGGGGTGACTCTAGAATGTTTGTACGATATGGGTATCAAACGAAAGGTGTTACTGAGCATTTTAAGAGGGAGTGGGCGTTAGGTCTATAGGTGGACGCGTTTTCGAGATATCGCCATTAGGGTGGGCCAGGGTGACTCTAGAATGTGTTTGTACGATATGGATATCAAATTAAAAGTATTAATGAGGGTTTTAAAAGCGAGTGGCCCTTAGATGTGAAGGCGTTCTCGCGATATCGACCAAAATGTGGACCAGGTGATCCAGAAAATCATCTGTCGGGTACTGCTAATTTATTTATATATGCAATACCACTAACAGTATTCCTGCCAAGATTCGAAGGGCTCTTGATTTCGCCTTGTAGAACTTTTTCATTTTCTTCTACTTAATATGGTAGGTGTCACACCCATTTTACAAAGTTTTTTCCAAAGTTATATTTTGCGTCAATAAACCAATCCAGTTACCATATTGCATCCCTTTTTTCGTAGTTGGTATAGAATTATGGCATTTTTTTAATTTTTCGTAACTTTCGATATCGATAAAGTGGGCGTGGTTATGGTCGGATTTCGGCCATTTTTTATACCAAGATAAAGTGAGTCCAGATAAGTACGTGGGCTAAGTTTAGTAAAGATATATCGGTTTTTGCTCAAGTTATTGTGTTAGCGGCCGAGCGGAAGGACAAACGATGGACTGTGTATAAAAACTGGGCGTGGCTTCCACCGATTTCGCCCATTTTCACAGAGAACAGTTACCGTTACAGAATCTATGCTCCTACCAAATTTGAGAAGGATTGGTAAATTTTTGTTCGACTTATGGCATTAAAAGTATTCTAGACAAACTAAATGAAAATGGGCGGAGCCACGCCCATTTTGAAATTTTCTTTTATTTTTGTATTTTGTTGCATCATATCATTACTGGAGTTGAATTTTGACTTTATTATTTATATACAGTAAAGATATTAAATTTTTTGTTAAAATTTGAATTTAAAAAAATTTTTTTTTAAAAAGTGGGCGTGTTCTTCATCCAATTTTGCTAATTTTTATTTAGCACATATATAGTAATAGTAGTAACGCTCCTGCCAAATTTCATCATGATATCTTCAACGACTGCCAAATTACAGCTTGCAAAACTTTTAAATTACCTTCTTGTAAAAGTGGGCGGTGCCACGCCCATTGTCCAAAATCTTACTAATTTTCTATTCTGCGTCATAACGTCAACCCATCTACCAAGTTTCATCGCTTTAACCGCCTTTGGCAATGAATTATCGCATTTTTTCGGTTTTTCGAAATTTTCGATATCGAAAAATTGGGCTTGGTTATAGTCCGATATCGTTCATTTTAAATAGCGATCTGAGATGAGTGCTCAGGAACCTACATACCAAATTTCATCAAGATATCTCAAAATTTACTCAAGTTATCGTGTTAACGGACGGACGGACGGACGGACGGACATGGCTCAATCAAATTTTTTTTCGATCCTGATTATTTTGATATATGGAAGTCTATATCTATCTCGATTCCTTTATATATGTACAACCAACCGTTATCCAATCAAACTTAATATACTCTGTGAGCTCTGCTCAACTGAGTATAAAAAGATGAAAACCTTCTTCCACACCGAACATTATGAATCTAAGGACGACCATTTGCCTACTTATGAGCGCATAAAAACAAAGATTCTAGCAATATTTTATGTGCTGTAAAATTAAAAAAAAAAAATGGTGTGTAGCAAATGGGCAGAGAAAATCTCAACAGCCACTTAAAAGAAAAAATTGTTGAGCTGGCATTTCTTTTGCTACGTAAAGCAAGGAAAAGGGAGAGCAGAAGGACTAATGCGACAGTTACCCACCGACGTGTGCCGTACGTACGGACGTTTGTCGTACGAAGCACGTTTGACCGAACTCTCAAGCCCGTAGGAATCAATGTGTGCGTCTGTGTACATGTACATAACATATTTGTGTGTGTATTGTTTACAGATAAGCACTGTTGCCATTGACCATTTTGCATGTATGCTTATGGAAACATCAACTTTTTCCAATTTAATTTTTGATATTGTAAAAGGCCGGAATACATATTAAATAAGTATAAATAGATTATATATTTATAATCAGCTCTTTTACATAATTATTTCGAATACTTTCACAATTTTTCAAACTTTAATTAGGTGTTTTTGCATAAAATTGCAAACGGTCAATAGTTAGCGCACAAAAGTTTACTAGGCAACTCTGTCTAGTGAGAGAGCGATCAGCTGACACGTTCTTACGGAAAAAATCAAAATTGTTTTGATTTCTACGTTCCGGGCTACGTACGTGCGGGAGTTCCACGTTGGTGAGTTTTCGTTTACATTGCACACTCATAAGATAGGTCGTGTCAGCTGACACGTTTTTGGTACGTACGTTCGTGAGTAACTGCCGCATAAGGCAGATGAGCTGCAGAAAAAAGTGAAATTTATGCTTTTAATATGACAAGTTATGCTGTTATGATGACATGGAAGGCCAAGACTGTTTGTGGGTGGGGTTGATGTGTTTAAAGCAGAGAACAACGCATATTTTGCCAAATTTTTTGCTCCGAAGGCATATAAAAGTAAACACATACCCACTTTGTTGTTGCTTTTTTATGCCATTAAATTAGTTATGCAGTTAGTGTTAATAGGTTTGAAAGTATCAAATGTGTTAACGTGGCGAGCATAAAAATGCATAAACCGTTTTCCGGGCTCCGTAACTGTTTTTATGTAATGAAGCTGACTTAAATGCTAAATAGCCTGCATTCTTATTATTAGACGTTTTGATCAGATCAGGCGGCTACTGGTACCCGCAGTGGTGTCGTGGTAGGTGATGGCAGCGTGCGCCGCCTACCACACCGAAGATCCTGGGTTTGATTCCTGGGCAAAGCGACATCAGAAATTTAGATAAACGTTTTTTCAATAAGAAAAAAGTATTTCTAAGCGGGGTCGCCCCTCGGCAGTAATTTCACAAACACTCCGAGCGCATTTCTGCTATGAAAAGCTTCGAAGTGTAAACTCATTTGCCTTGTAGATGCCGTTCGGAGTCGGCGTAAAACATGTAGCTCTCGTCCCGCCAATTTGTAGGAAAAATTAAAAAGGAGCACCGCGCAAATTGGAAGAGAAGCTTGGTCTTAAATCTCTCCGGAGGTTATCGCGCCTTGCATTTTTTTATTTTTTTTTATCTATCAGAATCAACACCTAATATCCTAACTTTACTAAGGTGTTCTTTTATTTCATATTTGTGGTACAAAATTAGAAACTCGTTTTAAATATATCCAACAACTCAGTTTTGACTTTTTTGAACTTGGTAAGAAATTATTCAACAATAAAGTATGTTCTACCCGTGACTTGAACTCAAAAACAGTTTTAAGAAATAAGTACCATTGTGGACAGAAATCTTTAAGAAAGCGCCAATCCATATACTGACCCTGACTGATTGTTGCACCATAACATTCTAAAATGAAAAAATATTTCAACAGCAATAAATCGGCATTCTGTTGTTTGCGAATGTACGCTGTTTAATTTTTACTCTCTAGAACTCCAATCAGTGTATTTTGTGTGCTTAAATTATGTTAAAAATTGTGTTAAAGTTTGTGGTGTGGTGAAAGTGACCTACTAGAATTTTGTGATGCTCCGCTGCTTTCCACTGAAGTTCGCGCATGCAACATCTTTATTCTTCAATCAATATTTGTCACTAGCAATTCAGAAGTATTACATATGTATCTGAGAAAACTTTTGAATAACACCTGTCTGCTATGACCGAGTAGAACTGATGCACTCAAAACTATTATATTCACTCATTCTCTCACTGCTGATGAAATGTATTGTTATTGAACTGCATTAAAAGCACCGTCATATAAGCAGTTTTCCATATATGTAGCTGCGTTTAACTCAATCTTATGCATTATGAGTAGATTGCACGTATTTGTATGGAGAACGGTAGATTGAGCGACACTGGCGCCATCTGTCATGAAAAAGTAGCGAGCTTGCAACTTTTGTTGCGAGCAAAACATAAGAAGAAGAATTTGACATCTGCTTTGGCTAAGGGTGTTGGAACACTTTGCACATGAAATTATTTCTCCCACTGGTTGGCAACTTTTCTAACATTTTTTCGCACTTAAAAACTGCAATATAACAAATGAATACGACACAAAATGTTAGCAAGTATTTTTGTTGTATAGAGGGAATGTTTATAGCAGTGTTTCACGAAATTTTATACGTGAATGGGCAAGGCGAAATAAACTTCAATTGCCAAGTCTGAAGTTCCTTCATATTTATAAACGCAACATCTTGGCTGATTGTGGCGATGCTACTGGAATGCATAAGCTTGTGTAAAACGTATCTATATGAAAAAATTTCATAGAACCGCGGCTTTAACCGAAGGTAGAATTTGAGCCATAGAAGAAATATTTAGGCGCGCAATGAGTTAAGAAAAACAAAGAAGTAACATGGATAAGCTAGAATATAGTAAATATTGTAGAATAAAGATATTGTGGTATACTAAACTGGCACAGTCGGTACTATACCGAAAATCATCAGTATACATACAACGTCGCTTAACTTGTATGGGGTGCAAAAGGGAAAAAAATGTACAAAAACAACAGACACTAAAAAAAATCAGCAGAACGCACAATATGATGAGGTGACAGTTTGCAGCAGAATGTCGACTCTTAGGAGTTTGGAGAAATTCACTCTGGACTTCATAGATCGCTAGATTTGATCTCTACTTGTTGGCCAACGACGCACAAGGTATTGACCGATAAAAGGTCGTATTTATCATGTTAGCCGGATCACCTTTGTATGACTTGCGGCCATCGGAATATTTTAGATTCCACAAACACGAGCAACAAACAAACGGGAAGTTTTCTGAGATTGCAACTTCGGAGTGTCATTGGATTGTATGCTTCGTGACCGGCTAGTATGTGGGTTACTTGATGCGGCATTACAACGTAGCATTTTAGCGAAAACCGAGCTGAAAATACAGAAAGTTATCGATCGCGATGCGCTGTTTCGAACACGTTCACCAAATAGTGTCGAACAATAAGATCGTATGAAATCCTGTAACAATCCTAATTTGAAAACGAAACTATGTAATGGATGTGGTGGCTCCCATCCTCGATGTCTCAATGCCAAGATTGAGAAACAACCTGCTCATCTTGTGGCACTAAGAGCCACCTTCACTAAGGGCAAGCAGCAGATAATAAAATAATAATAATAAAATTTTACCGCTGACTGATTTAAAGATATCAACTACTGTCAGTATCAATACTTGAAATTGAACTTTCGAAATTGATTCGGGTTCAAAATACACCATATTGTTGTCAAATATGTTGATGCCAGTTGAGTACTCGGACTGGGCTACACTTATTGCAAGAACTATTCAGATTTGTAGCAATTTTAAGTTTACGTTCAATAAAGCATCAAAGCCATATAACTTCCAGATACCAGCTATCAACACCTTACTTTCTTTTATCGAGGCTTGCAGTATATTTGCTAAAATAGATTTTTATTTATGGCCGAGCCATTACATCGACTGTTTGACAAAAACTGCCATTGGAGTTGGGAAAAACGAGCATCAACAGGCTTTCGAAAATATCAAGCAGCTTCTTGTATCTGAACGTTGTTTAGTGCACTACAAAGCGAAATGGCGAAAGTTCTCAGCTGTGCGTTAAGGAGTGGCCGCCAAGTATCAGGCGATTAGATACGCTAAACGTTCAACGCCAAGAAATGTCATCTTTGAAAGGGTGTCTTTTATGAGGAAATATAACCATCATCACGCCAGAAAGCAGACAGGTTTTTATCAGCGCATTACATACTGATCAGCTAGCTATTCTACGTATGAAAGCTTTAGCAAGGAGCTATGTTTGGTGCCCTAATATGAAAAAAGAGATTGAATATATGGTAAAGTCGTGTGTATCACATCAATTACAATTCATTGGTGGGAAACAACGAAACAACCGTGGTCATGCCTACATGTTGATTTTACTGACCCTTTCCGTGGCAAGCTATTTCTCGTGGTTGTGGATTCGTTCTCCAAGTGGCTTGAAATATTCTTGGTCAATTGAACCTCATGGCAATCGGCTATCAAACCACAATCAAACTGACGGCCTACCCGACAAACTAGTATCTTATATGGCACATTCGTTGTACTCCGTTCCACTCATATTGTAATGGTAAGGCGAAAAGAATGGTCCAGACCACTAAAGATTTTTTTAAACCAACACCAGATTTTCAGGACATCGATTTGAAATTGGTAACATTTTGGTGCAACCAACATATACCATAACACCACATATTTCCATTGGTCGGTCACCTGCTGAGCTTATGTTCAAAAGACAACTCAAGATATATTTCGATAAAATACATCAAAATAATAATAGTTAAGTCAACTAAGAGCATTGGAGTTAATTTAATTCAATATTTAACAGGTGAGTACTAGAAATGGCAAAACAATAAAACGCAGCATATGTGACGTGGCTAACGTATGTATGTCAAAGTTAGAAAATTGGCAAAGTATAAGGGATGTGACGACTGATACGTATCTCACGTTTACCATTTAAGTAACATGCCAACCTAATATAAACGCACGCAAGTCATTTTCTGTCAAAAATGTCTCATGCACATACAACTTGTATGAGAGCAACTCAAATTGAATTTGCTGCGTGAAAACCTAACTCGATTTCCAATTTTTGTTCTGCGTGACATTTAGATTTGACGTTTGCACACATGCTTTACATTGTCGCAACGCATGCTTATTTGGGTTAGGGCAAAAAACGCCGGTTGTTTGCGTGCGCTAAAAAAACCAATGATAACAAAAAAACGTAGTGCGGTTTTATTAGGTTGGCTTGTAAGAGGTGTTATGTTCCAGCAGAACTCATGCACTCAGAACTATTAAGTTCACTCATTCTCTCACTGGTAATTATATTTTTCAAATGAAACTGTTTAGTATGTAAATCATACATAGTATGTATGCATAAGTATGTATGTACATTGGTCTGGGTTGATTTGTATGGACGAAAGTTAACCGGTATCGCCTTTTTTTCATATGTATACCCTGTCCGACACAAAAATGGCCGCGAAATACGTTGGCGTTAACAGTTTTTTGAAAAAAAAAAGAATGAAAATTTTACAATCAAATGAAAATTTTTTTAGTAGGTCATGAAAAAACCTTAAAAATCAAAGTCGAAAAAAATTTTTTGGGTAGGCTCGAAAATAATTTTTTTGGTATGCGTACTGGAACTTTTTTTCCTGAGCCCAAATCCTATAGAAAAATCGATGGCGCGGTATCGGTAAATAAAGCGACCCAGTGTAATGTACATATTGCATTAACCGAAGGTAGAATATGAGACATACAAGAAATAATTAGTCACGCAGTGAGCACCAAACAAGTAGAATCATTAAGTTTAAAATATAATAAATAGTGTCGAAAAAAGTTGTTGTATATAAAATAATATCCTAGAAACTGTGTATGTCGTTTTAAAGTATGAAGTATTGGCAAAACCTTTAAAATCGGTTGGTAACTACAAAAGTAACAGTCATACTAGTCTGCAGAGGGTGATTGTAAGCTTAAATAACAATAGTTGGCCTATAAAGAGTTCTTTGCCGTTTTCATACAACTGAAACTTTTTTTTCAAATTTTGTTTTAATTAAAATTTTAATAACTCGAGTCTGTATTTAGCACGTATAAGAAATTGACCTCATAATTAATTTCCAGTTTTGACGCAATGCCGAGTTGATCAGTCCTTGCACAAATTAGTTCATACAGATAGCACCAAAGTTGACGAAACCCGATAAATTGAAACAAAAATTTTCAAAGGAAAATTTTCACAGTTGTGTTATGTTTTCTTAGTTCATATATGTAAATGGGGTTATAGGCTCGCAAGAGCCCAAAGGTAGGTTCTTTGCCAGTAACTTATATGCCATACACGCACTATAGATTATCTTAGCAATCCGGGGAAACTATTGGTAGTAGCCAACAGACAAGAATTTCCAAGCGTATCAAAATGGAATGTAATCTTAAGGATGGGTAACAGCTGAAATACGAGCGCTTGAATAAGCAACGTTAATATAATGCCCGTTTTGCATATTATTTTAAAAATTTAAATTTTTGGATTAATATTGGAACACATCGTATTAAGTGATGAAGAAGCAACAAAACAATATATACAAGATTCAAGAAAATATGGGCTAAAGAATTTGACGATCCTTATCTTCCTAAGACCCTTACACATCATTCGTACGCCCAATACTGGAGTATTGTCCGGATTATAAAAGTTATATGGATCAAATTGAATCGGTAAAGAAGCAGTTTTTAATCTTCGCATTGCGTTGTCTTAGCTGGGAATCAAGTCTTCATCTCCCGCCATATAGAAATATACAACTTGTCATTAGTTTGTCAACTTTAGAGAATGGAAGAACATTACTCGGGGTAATGTGCCTTCATAAACTGATTATCGGAGAGATAGATTCCACTGACTTTGTGATCACACTAAATCTTTCTGTTCTTGCGAAAACTTCCGAGACAAGAAGAGTACATACTCTTTCATTTACTCATTCTTCAGCAAAATTTTGCCAATTATAGCCCTCTTCGCAAATGGTGCTCGCGCTATAATGAACTGTACAGCTGTATTAGTTTTGGGTATTCGGATGCTACTATCCGTAAGCAAATACTCTCGCGTATCGCATGCTATTTTCTAAGATTTTTGAAATGTCTAGCTAAATAAGATGTCAACTGTCACGTATTTAATTCTATTTCTATACTAACTTCGATTTATGTATTGACAACAAATTTTAATTCTTAATTTAATTTGATTGTTTTTAATTTACTTTTTAACTAAATTATGTTTTTTACACTTATTAGACGGTTTCATTTAGCTTGACTTGACAGGCTGGCTGGTTGGCTGGGTGGCCGGCACGAATTTTGTAATTGAAATTTAAGTAACTTCCCGATAAGCTACAACCTTGAAACTTGGAATATAGTTTAGAACTCGACGACAATGCAATAATAAGAAAAAACAAGTAAAGGTGTCTAAGTTCGGGTGTAACCGAACATTATATACTCAACGTGAGCTTCAATGGCAGATTTCATTTCAGATTAACTACTTTTCTACATAACACGTGGCACCGCCCGTTTAAAAAAAAAATTCTCCCCATTTCATCTTACAATAAAACTTGATAAGTGAAATATCATTGATTCAAAACTATTTTTTGCTAAGTTATAGCTTATTATTCTAGTCTACGACCCTTTTAAACTTGTTTTATATCTAAGTTGCCGTGGTCTTTAACCGATCCCGTCCATTTTACTAGAAATATTTTCTGCTATAAGGAAAATATGTGGACATAATTTCATTACGATATGTTAATTTTTCTTCGAGTTATGGCTCCCGAAACATAGATAATTGCTTAGTCATAAAAGGGGCGGTGCCGCACCCATTTTTTTTAAATTTTAAGTTTTTCATATTTATTTATTGTTATAAATCCACTTGGGAAATGAAATACCATTGATATAAAGATTTTTTTTTGCAAAGATATAGCTTATTTTATTCCTCCACGAATTTTATTTTATATAAAAGTGGGCGTGGTCCATAACCGATTTCGTTAATTTTTCTACAAAGCATTCCTTATAGTAAAGGCAACCTTTCTGCCGAATTTTGTTACGATAGGTTTAACGATTTTTGATTTATGATTAATAATATTTGTAAAATTGATTTGATCACAAGTGGGCGGTGCCATGCCCATGTTAAAATTTTTATCAAGTCTCAATATCAGTCCACACGTCAAATTTCAACATTCTAGGTGTATTATTTACTAAATAATCAGGTTTTTTGTGTTTTCCAAAATGTTATATATATAAAAAGTGGGCGTGGTTATCATCCAATTTCCCTCATTTTCAATACCAATCTATTCTGGGTCCAGATAAGCTCGTGTACCAAATTTGGTGAAGATATCTCAATATTTACTCAAGTTATCGTGTTAACGGACAGACGGACATGGCTCAAGCAAATTTTTTTGATACTGATGATTTTGATATATGATGTATTTTGAAACGTCTGCGGTTTGCAACATTAGGGTTGCGGAACTCTACGCATCCCCTAGGGAACTCCAGAGCACTTCTTTTTCTACTAGAAATCGGTTCCGAACTTTTTTTCTGCGTGAAAGGGGTGCTGGACCCTAAAAATATTGTAACGAATATTAGCAACACTAGGGGTACTGTCATCTCTAAGCCGATGCTAAGGAGTGACGTGAATGCACATCAATAATTCAATCCTTATGCCTACACATATGTAAGTATACGCAGCGGATAAGCAACAAACACATGCAGATATCTTATCTGAGATATGCTATTATAATTGTGGAAGTGTCGCTCACAAACACACGCGCATAGGAGAGCTATACACGTACATCTGTAGTATAATTATAACAGATAACCAACTAGTAGATTCGAGAACAGAAGCGCCTAGAAGATGCATCGAGGAAATCAAAGAGTATAAAAGGCCTCAACAATAGAGGCGCTGGAAGCAGTTTTGATTAAGCACGCAATCTGTTGGGCAATAGTAGAGTTATTTATTGTGAAGTACTTTAATAAAGGCCATTTTGCGTTATTAAATATTGGAGTTATTTATTCAACAGTTTGGTGATTCGAACTTAGCAGAAGGTTGCAAATAAGATGATTTGCAAGTAAATTCGTTACAATATATTTAAACAAAAAACCCAGTAGGGTTACAGAACTCTTCGCACCCCTAGGGAACTCTAGAACTCTTCAAACTAAACCCAGAACTCCGAAAAAAAAATTGGCGTGCTGCACTTTGGGGTGCTAACTTCACGGGTGCGCATACGTGGCACAGAGTCGAGTAAGGTTTTTGGAAGGATTATGCATTGAGGACTTAGATTGTAACAATTGTCAGCCAAGAGAGAGAGAGAGAGAATGAATTAAATAGAATGAGAAATAACAGGCAATTAAATAAAGGCTAAACACTTGAAAATAAAATAATTAAAAAAAAATGTTTAAGTTAAACGGTTTTATTGAAAACAATACTTACATGAAGTAATAATAATACTGAAAGCTAGAAAATAATTAGGTAGGTCCTAGGTACTAGTCATCACACTCCTTATCAATCTAGGGCGTTGATCAGATAATTAAATACAAGCGTTGGGCGCGTGAAATTTCTAAAAATGTGAGGCGTAGCATAACCTAATAAAATTTCAGTTGGTCTTACTTATGACTATCAATAAAAATTTGACGCGGGCAACGCGTTTATTTAATTGTCTGATCAACGCCCTACATTGATGAGCAGTGTGATGTCTAGTACCTAGGACCTACCTAATTATTTTCCAGCTTTTAGCACTATTATTACTTTATGTAAGTATTGCTTTCAATAAAACCGTTTAACTTAATTTATTTATTTGTTTTCTTGTTATTTATGTATATTGTATTTCGTCTGCAGTAGTCGACTGCTTTGTGTCTGTGTTAACTTTAATAAGGTAAATAAGTACGTAATTACCAGGTGTCCCCTAAAAATATCCAAAAAGTGTATTAAGTTTTATAACATGACATTTCCATACGTGTTTCCAATTATAACAGCTTAATGAACCTATTATATGGAGAAACAATACACCTAGTAATATTCTTCGATTTTCCAGACTAAATAAGTGGATAAGGAAAAGCCTACTTCTGTATGGTGGAAGGTGATGATTTTAGTCCCAATCAAGGCGGTGTAGTGCAAATAATAAAAATTGCTTTTCTATTTACTCAATCCGCTTTATATGATTTTGTTATATAAAGCACAATGAAGTATATAGGGTTTCAAAACTGCCTGAACTCGGTAGAGTGTCATATGCTTACTGTTCGGTCACAACTGAATTTTACTTAATAGTTTCTACGTAAACGTCACTGTATATTCCATATACTAATTGCTCGTACTGTCCTTAGTAAAAATATCTATTTGAATATATTAGTAAGCAACACTGTAATTAATACTAAGAATAGAGAGAAAAGAAGAAAAAAAATAATATTATTGAATCGTAAGCCACAGTCAGCATCGCATCGTTTCTTATTGAGCTACTCGCAGCAACTTAAATTTTCGTAAGTCTCAACATCGTTGTCGGTAGTTTGCATTAGCAACAAAAACTATTGTTGCCCAAACACTTACATTTAGAGCAATTTAAGACTCCAAATCAGCCTACAGAAGATTTAAGGAAGCCGTATCGGAACTACAATAGGTGGACAAAGTTTTACATCATCCGCATACATTATAGCATGGGAATGCGTTATAATCTGGGTATGTGATTTATAAACAGGGGAAAGAGCAAAAGGCATGGGCAATTCTTTGGGCAGCACCGGATGATACATCCAACGATTTCGAGGGTGAATTTGATTAGAACTTTTTGGGTCCTGTCAGAAAGGTAGATTGTCAGCCACGTGTTGGCATGGATATAACAGCGAAGAACACCCTGAAGTTAATATACAACTTTTCCAATGAAAGAACCGTGTTGTATTTGAAGCAGTTAACTTTGCTGTACATCAGCCATCACAGGATGCATCAAAATTGCGAAGGATATAGGAGTTTCTGTTAAAATTGAAAGGCCGAGGCCCATCCGGCTTCCCCCTTCAATGACTTTTTAACCGTTTATTATCACCGACATGTGCAAAAGTAATAAAAGTACTACACGGACTTCAGTTTATATGAAACATCAAAGAGATTGCAATAAAAAATGAAAAAATGCTAGAAACTCGTGTTTGCCAAATTACTGCCGAGGGGCGAACCCGCTTAGAAAACTTTTTTTCTGATTGAAAATTTTTTTTTGTAAATTTTCGATGTTGCTTTGACGGGGGGTTAAACCCACGATTTTCGGTGTGGTAGGCGGAGCACGCTACCACCACACGACGGTGGCCGCTAAATATACTGAATTTTGAGTTATTTATTCGACAGTTGAGCATTCCAACTGTAACAGAAGGTGCAAAATAATCCCAATTTTCCAAAATTCGTTACAATTTGTGTCAGAAGAGGAATTGTTGAACAAATTTGAGAGGCAAACAAGGACATGGCCAAGTTGGATGATTTGAAGATCCTGGAGCTCAGAAAGGAGTTGGAGAACCGTGGGTTGAATACAATCGGCAATAAATCCGAGCTAAAAGCACGAATACGAGAGGCAATGGAATCGGAAGGGATCAACGGAGAAGCGTATGTCTTTCATCTTGATGGCGATGAGACAACAAAATTGAAGGCGACAGCACAGACAATGGCGAACACAGACTTGAACATGGTATTGAGTGCAATATCTGTACAATCCACAAATATGGCAATTCAATTGGGATTGCAGGAGACACGACGAAAAGCACGTTTTCCAGAAATGTCGTCACAAATAGCATCCAGGAATGAAACACAGAAGCACGTATATCCGAAATGTCGGCACAAATTTCAGCACAGTTATCATCTCAGGTTTCTATACAACTTGAAGGGCAGGAAGTCCGTATATCAAGAGAAAGTAACCCAGTTCCATGAAGGTTTCAGTGGTCGACAGGAAAAAATCGGGCCCGAAGTAGATGCTTTAAGAGGTCGAATACGGAAGTTGCAAATAAATCGCCCAGCTGTTCCAGCGAGCAATCCGAAGGTAAAAACTCCATCTTTTGACGGCTCTGTTCCTCTCTAGGTATTTACGCTTCAATTTGAGAAGACGTCAGCAGTGAACAACTGGGATGCTGAATATAAAGTTGCTGCAATAATCGTGGTATTGAAAGAGCCTGCAGCTGAAATCTTACAGACTATTCCAGAGTACGAACGGAACAGTTATGAAGCATTGATGGACACTGTCGAGAGACGTTACGGAAGGCATAGGAAACAGATATACCAAATTTAGTTGCAAAACCGCTTCCAAAAAGCGAATGAGACTTCGCAGGAGTTTGCGTCGGATGACGAAAGGCTGGCCCTTCTGGCAAATTCGGACACACCCGTAGAATACACAGAGAGGGTAAAAATAATTCAGAGCTTTATAAACGGCATACGGGACGTGGAAACGAAGCGAGCGACATACGCAAACCCAAAACCTACATTCGCAGAAACGGTATCACATGCACTGATTCAGGAAACAGCATCGCTTCTGTGTAATCCAGCTTTCAAAGCACGCAGTGCGGAAGTAGAAAGACCAGACTGGGTGAACACAGTATTGGAGGCACTGAAAGGATCAGAAAAGCGGAGTGACAGAGTAATCAAATGAAGTCATATTGGGTGTAGACTTCTTAGTTGACCATGGCATCAGGATCGATATGCAGGGGATGGTTATGCGATATAAAAACAAGGATGTACCATTTAACTTCAGCTTTGAGAAGGGGTTATGCAGTAAGCGGTTTTGGTGGAGAAGATTAGACAAGGGCCACAAAAGTCGAAGGCAGTAGATCGGGCAAAAATTGATGGAACGAATGGGACAAACAAATCAAAACCGAATGTACCTGCGCGAAAAACACTGACATTGGCCAACCCTAATGGAAGCATCCAAAAATTGAGAAACCACGAAATAGAAGGGTGGTTCATTTGGAGAGGCTAGCAGCGGTTGGATCGATAGATTTGTCTTAGGTGGAGGGCAGTGTGACGAATATTGGCATCTATACATCACTATGCTGCTAGTAAATAAATGCACAACAATAGCAAAGTAAGCAGCCACACATGTAAACACCAAAGCAAGCTGCCACACATATATGTAATCCGCTAAGCTAACAACAAATAGAATATTTCACATACATACATATATGTACTGGGCAGCTAAGAGCAGAAGTTGTTACTCACACATACACACGCATATAACTAGAAGAGAAACATAAATATCAGATACATAAAGGAGACATAAATAAGCAGCTGTTCGAGAAAAGTCTAGAGCTTATGAGAAATGGGTGAAAAAGGTGTCTGAGGGTATAAAAGCAGCGCAAGCTAAGGAATAATGAATCAGTACTACTACAGAAAAGTTGTAAATAAAGGAGATATTGCTACACTGAATAAAAAATAAATAAATTGAAGGCGCGATAACCTCCGAAAAGATTTTAGGCTTACCATCTCTTCCAATTTGCGTAGTGCTCCTTTTTAATTTGTCCTACTGTAGGGTTTTTAAATTATATTGACTCAATTGGCAATGAGATAAACTGAGTTAAGCAAGGAAACAAATACAAACTGGATAGCCTAGGGGTTAAGGCAACTGCATTTTCACCGTCTGATTCGCGGTTCGAATCTCGGTGAAACCTTTGATAACATTACGAAATTGCCTGATGATGATTACGTGGTGGTTTTCGAAATGGTACCATCGCAATATACCAGTAAAGGTTTCTTTCTTTCTTTTCAGTTTCTCTTAGAAAAACATAACAATTGAATATTGAATTATTATAAGCCGGTGGTAGGCTCATGAATTCTTAAATAATAAGTATAAATTGAACACACCATTAAACAAAATATTTTCAATTTTTGATATTTAACAAAAAACAATCTAACAATAATAAATTTAAAATTTAACAAATTATACATATTTATTACAAGTGATTATTTGTATACTAAACAATATAATTTTATATATTTAAAAACTAATAAACCAATAAAGTCGTAGGCTAAAGATAAATTTACTCAAATAATATGATTATAATACATTAGTAAAACTAATATCTATGTGCACATTTTGGTTGCCTTTGAGGAAGCAAATATAGCAATGATATCAAAATGTATCATTTAAAATTTTTCTTTTTCCACACTTAATAATGTTAGGTCACTTATGCGACCTTGGCTCATCGTTGATCGCAAATATGTCAAAATCAGTTTTAATTTGCTTAATGAACGTTCGCAGCTGGCAATTGATACTGAGATAGTCAAGGGTATTTGAAGTACCACTCACAAGTTTGGAAAAACATCTTCTTCACACGAGATTATAAAAGTAAGTAATTCTAACGGAGTTTTGGGTTCAATTTCTTTAGTACTGCGAAGTAATATTTTGCAGTCATATATTTCGATAAAAAGTTCTGTTCCATCGCAATCTGTATTAGAAAATTCACCCAAGTTCTTACAATTTCTTTCTAGGTCGTTATTATCCTTGTTTAACAAATTTCCAACGTCAAAGAGAAATCCAAATTTAAAATTAAGGTAATTTAGTCGTGTAAATTTTGTACGTATTTCTTGTTGGAGACGATCGAGAACACTTTTCATAACGGGAGAAATCTCAACATCTCTAGCCGATTCTCCGGGCATCTTGCGGCGCCTTCTTACACGTTTTACTATATCAATATCCCATTTTTCACAAAGATACTTCTCTTTTTCTATTGCTTGTTGTTGTTGTTGTAGCAGTGCTTCGTCCCATCCAATAGGTGTGACCGATCACAAATTGTCATCAATATCCTCTAACCGGAGTTCAAGAAAACTTGCTGTTTCAACAGGGGTAGACCATAATGAGAGGTATGTTAGAGGCGTTGGTTCTTAACAGAGAGTGTCTCGAACTTCGGATAGTGCAGTCGCCAATGATTTAACATCATGATACGCTTCTCTAAAATTCATCCCCGGATCTTTTAATCTGGCCGCACACGATCAATCCTACTAAAGATTTCATACCAGAAATGAACTAATGTAATGTGTCTCGAACTTTGGATAGTTCAGTCGCTAATGATTTAATATCATGATAGGCTTCTATAAAATTGATCCCCGGATCTTGTAATCTGAGCTGCACACGAGCAATCCTCCTAAAGATTTCATACCAGAAATGAACTAATGTTATGAAACTAAAATTTAGTATATTTTGCAACAGAAGTGTAGCTTTGCTTCTGGTGTCACTTGTGGTGTTAGTTTCCTCTGCTAATTGTTCTAAGTGTTCTACTACATTATCCAGCCCATCGACGATAACGCTGGCCGCTTGTATTCTGGCGCTCTGTTTCAGATTCACGTTTGACAGTTTATGTTAAAGCATTTTTTAATAATTCCCATCGTAACGTTGAACGTAACGTTGATAGCTTAAGCTGCAACCGTGTAAACTTTTATATTGACAGTCAAGCAGCAATTAAGGCAATAATCTCGCATATCACAGCATCTAAATGCGTGTTAGAGTGTTAGCAGTCTCTAGAGAAAATCGGGACAGGGAGAAGCATATATTGGGTCCCAGGGCATATGGGAATGAAAAAGCGGACGAACTAGCTAAAAATGGCGCATCCCTTGAAGCTTGCTCCGTAGACGTCCCAATTAGACTGGGCGAGATTAAGCGAAGGCGAGAGGTGCACATGATCAACCAAGCGTGGTAGGCGTGGGTTCAAGGACGGGGCTGTAAGGTGTCGAAGATTATGTATAGGTCTTACAACCTTAGACTAACAAAGTTGCTTCTATCATTAAAAAGAGAGGACTGTAGATTCATGACGGGTATTCTGACTGGACACTGCCTTCTGGCGTCACATGCCTTTATATTAGGATTGGTCAGTGATAGCAGATGTAGGAAGTGCGGGTTGGAGGAGGAAACGATCGAGCACGTTCTGTGCTCGTGCCCTGTACTTGCCAGGCTAAGACTCCAGCTATTAGGAGGGATACAGCTGCCAGATCTAGAAGCAGCAATTGGCTTAAGTCCTAGGAAGCTTCTAGTATTTGCCAAGAGGACGGAGTTATTTTATAACATAGGTTTTTGATAAGGTTTTTCAGTTTGGTCGTTAAAACAAACTTCTGGTAACACTACGGACTCAATCAGTCTATGTGAGGTCCTCATGGACCGGGGAGTTCAACCTAACCTAACCTAACGTTGAACGTAAAAAAAAAAGATATGTGCTTTCAATTATTCCTGTCGCAAGTGTTCCGGATATATGCACGCATTTTTTAGTATAGAAAATTTTTTCCAGAAATCAATATTTTCCAGAAATCAGTAATAATAAAAATACAAATTATCCAGAAGTTCTGCTTTGCGGATCATTTGGGGGCCTCCTCTGAGTGGCGCCCGGGGAAAGATGCCCCCTTTCCGCCCTTTCCACCCCACCTCACTACGCCACTGGTCGCACATGTCGATACGGGTACCAAAAGACGCGTATTTTCGTCAAGATTCAGAATGTGCTTTCATGTAATTAATAGCAACAACGAAAAAAGCGGCAATAATACCGACCGGTTTTTCGCGGATTACTTTGGGTACCATTTTCGACAAGTTCGACGCGAATTTCAGGTGCAAAACTTAAGTTGTAATATTACCAAATTTCAGAATTTGAAAGCTTTTTTATACCTTTCATGAAAATGAAATGGTATATTAATTTCGTCACGAAACCCAAAATTGTAAGTCCTTAAAGGAAAATAGATAGATCCACCATTAAGTATACCGAAATAATCAGGATGAAGAGCTGAGTTGATTTAGCCATGTCCGTCTGTCCGTCTGTCTGTTTGTATGCAAACTAGTCCTCAAATTTTTGAGATATCTTGATAAAATTTGTTGAGCGGGTGTATTTGGGTGTCCGATTAGACATTTGTCGGAACCGGCCGGATCGGACCACTATAGCATATATCCTCCATACAACCAATTTTTCAGAAAAAGAGGATTTTTGTCATATCTTCCTCAATTTAACAGATTGAAGCTTCAAACTTCACCATATACTTTCGTATATTGCACATATTGTTGTCTGAAAAAATTGATGAGATCGGTTGTGTATATAGTATATATGCCCCACAACCGATTGTTCAGATAAGAAACTTTTCGTAATTACTGTCCTATTTTAAGAGCTAGAGGCTTCAAATTTCAACGAATGCTTACGTATATAGCATATATTGTTGTCTGAAAAAATCATAAAGATCGGTGGTATATATAGTATATATACCTAATCTAATCTAATCTAATCTAATCTAATATATATTATAAATGGCAAAGTTTGGATGTGAAGATGTTTGGATGTTTGGATGTTTGGATGTTTGTCCAGACGTTTGTCTTTGTGACTCAATAACGCAAGAACGGCTGGACCGATTTGGATGAAATTTTGCACACATATAGCCAATATTCTAGAAGGATCTACTAGCTATATATTTTTCAAAAGGGGCGTGGTCTCCGCCCCCTAGGAACAGTTATAATTTAATTATTATATTTTTTCGTCTTTGCGACTGAATCACGCCAGAATGGCTACACGGATTTTGATGAAATTTGGGACACAGACAGTGGTCTACTAGCGAAATTTTTTACGAACATGGAAAGAGGGGTGGGGGTCCCACGACCCCTTCGAGAAATAATTTTTCAATAATTTTTACACATTATAACTTTACGTATACTGGCCTTCACCAATATCACAGACTCAAGGGGTCAAATAAGTCGAGGGCTTACAAAGTAAGCAGTGACACCCTCCGCCCGCCCCTTTATCACCCCTCTGGTGTAAAATCTATAAATTGTTATAACTCAATATAAATTTTCTTCTAAATCAATAGTTTTTGGTATCTGGTACATACAGAACGAGATCTAGACAATTTTGGAGGAACGATCAGTGGTCCTCTCCTCTACTCCCGCCATCCGCCCTCCATCAATTGTTTTTATTAGCACGCTTTTATTAGCTTTACCTGTATGTTTCTATGTAACTTTTTATTCGCTCCAATGCGCCTGCTGCCGTATTAACATGGTTTTATAATTAGCTTCACCTTATTTGTAATCCCGTAAGGGTCGTATCGAGACCCTTCCGGGATCATTTCTGGATGGTTTTCGGGATCGGTCCGGGATTACGCCGGGGTAATTTCGGGACTTTTTCAGGACTATTTCGGGATCATTTTGGGACCCTTCCGGGATCATTTCTGTATAGTTTTCGGGATCCGTCCGGGATCCCGTCGGGGTACTTTCGGGATCATTTGCGTACCTTCGAGAGATAAATTCTTGATGGTTTCCGGGATCATTACGGGACTTTTTCGGGGTTAGTTTGGGTCCCTTTAGACATCATTTCTGGATGGTCCTCGGAATTCGTCCGGCATCCCGTCGGGGTCATTTCGGGACTTTTTCGCGACTAATACGGGATCATTCGGCATCATTTCTGGATGGTTTTCGGGATCCGTCCGGGATCTCGTCGGAGTCATTTGGGGACTTTTTCGGAATCATTTGGGGGCTCTTCCGGCATCATTTCTGGATGGTTTGCGGGATCCGTCCGGGATCTCGTCGGGGTCATTTGGGGACTTTTTCAGGATCATTTGGGGGCTCTTCCGGCATCATTTCTGGATGGTTTTCGGGATCCGTCCGGGATCTCGTCGGGGTCATTTGGGAACTTTTTCGGGGTCATTTTGGGGCTCTTCCGGCATCATTTCTGGATGGTTTTCGGGATCCGTCCGGGATCCCGTCGTGGTCATTTCGGGACTTTTTCGGGATCATTTTGGGGCTCTTCCGGCATCATTTCTGGATAGTTTTCGGGATCCGTCCGGGAATTCGTCGGGGTCATTTCGGGACTTTTTCGCGACTAATACGGGATCATTTTGGAACCCTTTCGGCATCATTTCTGGATGGTTTTCGGGATCCGTCCGGGATCCCATCAGGGTAATTTCGGGACTATTAGGGGATCATTTGGTAACCTTTCCGGCATCATTTCTGGATAATTTTCGGGATCCGTCCGGGATGCCGACGAGGTCATTTCGGGACTATTTCGGGATCATTTGGGATCCCTACCGGCATCATTTCTGGATGGTTTTTGGGATTCGTCCGGGATCCCGTCGTGGTCATTTCGGGACTTTTTCTCGACTAATACGGGATCATTTGCGGACCCTTTCGGCATCATTTCTGGATAGTTGTGGGGATCCCGTCACGGTCATTTCGGGACTATTAGGGGATCATTTGAGGACCTTTCTGGCATCATTTCTGGATTGTTTTCGGAATCCTTTCGGGATCCCGTCAGGGTAATTTTGGGACTATTTCGGGGCTAATACGGGATCATTTGGGGATCCCCTAGGGGTCGTTTCGTGACTTTTTCTGTTTTATTTCGGGATCATTTGGGGACCCTTCCGGCATAATTTCTTGATGGTTTGCCGGATCCATCAGGGTCATTTCGGGACCATTTTGGGATCATTTGGGGATCCTTCCGGGATAATTTCTGGATCTGTGCGGGATCCCATCTGGGTCATTTCCCGACTATTTCGGGATCATTTTGGGATCCTTCCGGAATCATTTCTGTATGGTTTTCGCGATCCGTCGTTGATTCCCTCGGAGCCATTTCGGAACTTTTTCTGGAGTATGTCGGGGTCATTTGGGGACTTTTTTGGGATCATTTGGGGGCTCTTCCGGCATCATTTCTGTATGGTTTTCGGGATCCGTCCGGGATCTCGTCGGGGTCATTTGGGGACCTTTTCGGGATCATTTGGGGTTCCGGCATCATTTCTGGATGGTTTTCGGTATCCGTCCGGGATCTCGTCGGGGTCATTTGGGGACCTTTTCGGGATCATTTGGGGCTCTTCCGGCATCATTTCTGGATGGTTTTCGGGATCCGTCCGGGATGCCGTCGGGGTCATTTCGGGACTTTTTCTCGACTAATGCGGGATCATTTGGGGACCCTTTCGACATCATTTCTGGATAGTTTTCGGGATCCGTCCGGGATCCGGACGGGGTCATTTCGGGACTATTTCGGGATCATTTGGGATACCTACCGGCATCATTTCTGGATGGTTTTCGGTATCCGTCCGGGATCTCGTCGGGGTCATTTGGGGACCTTTTCGGGATCATTTGGGGCTCTTCCGGCATCATTTCTGGATGGTTTTCGGGATCCGTCCGGGATGCCGTCGGGGTCATTTCGGGACTTTTTCTCGACTAATGCGGGATCATTTGGGGACCCTTTCGACATCATTTCTGGATAGTTTTCGGGATCCGTCCGGGATCCGGACGGGGTCATTTCGGGATCATTTGGGATACCTACCGGCATCATTTCTGGATGGTTTTCGGTATCCGTCCGGGATCTCGTCGGGGTCATTTGGGGACCTTTTCGGGATCATTTGGGGCTCTTCCGGCATCATTTCTGGATGGTTTTCGGGATCCGTCCGGGATGCCGTCGGGGTCATTTCGGGACTTTTTCGCGACTAATACGGGATCATTTGGTAACCCCTTCGGCATCATTTCTGGATGGTTTTCGGGATCCGTCCGGGATCCCATCAGGGTAATTTCGGATATATTAGGGCTCATTTGTGGACCTTTCCGGCATCATTTCTGGATAATTTTCGGTATCCGTCCGGCGCGCGACGAGGTCGTTTCGGGATTATTTCGGGATCATTTGGGATACCTACCGGCATCATTTCTGGATGGTTTTTGGGATTCGTTCGGGATCCCGTCACAGTCATTTCGGGACTATTAGGGGGTCATTTGAGAACCTTTCCGGCATCATTTCTGGATAGTTTTCGGAATCCTTTCGGGATCCCGTCAGGGTCATTTCGGGGTTTTTTCGGGATCATTTGAGGATGTCTTTCAGGATTCGTCCGGGAACCCGTCAGGGTAATTTCTGGACTTTTCCGAGACTATTTCGGGATCATTTTGGGACCTTCCCAAAATCATTTCTGGATGGATTTCGGGATCTGTCCAGGATACCGTCAGGGTCATTTTGGGACTATTAGGTGATCATTTGTGGACCTTTCCGGCATCACATCTGCATGGTTTTCGGTATCCGTTCAGGATCCCTTCGGAATAATTGCGGGACTTTTTCGGGATCATTGGGGTCCCTTCCGACATCATTTCTGGATGGTTTTTGGGATTCGTCCGGCATCCCGTCGGGGTCATTTCGGGACTTTTTCTCGACTAATACGGGATCATTTGCGGGCCCTTTCGGTATAATTTCTGGATAGTTGTCGGGATCTGTTCGGGATCCCGTCAGGGTCTTTTCGGAACTATTGGGAGATCATTTGAGGACCTTTCCGGCATCATTTCTGGTTAGTTTTCGGGATCCTTTCCGTGTCCCATCAGGGTCATTTCGGGACTTTTTCGGCATCATTTAAGATTGGTTTTCAGGATTCGTCCGGGATGCCGTCAGGGTCATTTTGGGACTATTAGGTGATCATTTGAGGACCTTTCCGGCATCACTTCTGGATGGTTTTCGGTATCCGTTCAGGATCCCGTCGGAGTAATTGCGGGACTTTTTCGGGATCATTTGGTGTCCCTTCCGGCATCATTTCTGGATGGTTTTTGGGATTCGTTCGGCATCCCGTCGGGGTCATTTCGGGACTTTTTCTCGACTAATACGGGATCATTTGCGGGCCCTTTCGACATCATTTCTAGATAGTTGTCGGGATCCGTTCGGGATCCCGTCAGGGGTCTTTTCGGAACTATTAGGAGATCATTTGAGGACCTTTCCGGCATCATTTCTGGAAAGTTTTCGGGATCCTTTCGGGGTCCAGTCAGGGTCATTTCGGGACTTTTTCGGGATAATTTAGAGATGGCTTTCAGGATCCGGTCGGGGTCATTTAGGGGTGCGTTCGAGATCCCGTCAGGGTCATTTCGGGACTTCTTCGGGACTATATCGGGATCATTTCTGGATGGTTTATGGGATCCGTCCATGACCCCTTAAGGGTAATTTCGGGACTATTAGGTGATCATTTGAGGACCTTTCTGGCATCACTTCTGGATGATTTTCGGTATCCGTTCGGGATCCCGTCGGAATCAATGCGGGACTTTTTCGGAATCATTTGGGATTTCTTCCGGCATCATTTCTGGATGGTTTTCGGGATTTGTCCGGGATCCCGTCGGGGTTATTTCGGGACCTTTTCGGGGCTAATACGGGATCATTTGGGGATCCTGTAGGGGTCGTTTCGTGACTTTTTCTGTATTATTTCGGGATCTTTGGGACCCTTTCGGCATAATATGTTGATGGTTTGACGGATCCATCAGGGTCAATTCGGACCATTTTGGGAACATTTGGGGAACTTTCGAGATCATTTCTGGATCCGTCCGGGATGCCGTAGGAGCCATTTCCGGATTTTTTGTTACTTTTCCGGGATAGTTGTTGCACCCTTCCGGGATCATTTCTGGATCTGTGCGGGATCCCATCTGGGTCATTTCCGGACTATTTCAGGACCATTTTGGGATCCTTCCGGAATCATTTCTGTATGTTTTTCGCGATCCGTCGTGGATCCCCTGGGAGCCATTTCGGAACTTTTTCTGGAGTATGTCGGGATAATTTAGGGACCCTTCCTGGATATTTTCTGCATGGTTTTTGAGATCCGCCCGGGAGCCCGTCAGGGTCATTTCGGAATCTTTTCGGGATCATTTTGGAACACCTTCAGGGATCATTTCTGTGTGGTTCTCTGGATACGTCTAGAATCGTGTCGCTGTCATTTCGGGTTTTTTTGGGACTATTCGGGGAACTTTTGGAGACCCTTTCGGGGCATTTCTGGATGGTTTTCGGGATCCGTCCGCGATAGCGTGGGGGTAATTTTATAGCTTTTTCTGGATAATTTCGGGATCATTTGGGATCCTATCAGGTTATCAGCTCATTTAGTTCTTTTTTTTACTCAATTACAGTTCTCTGATAAAATCCAGAATGGTTCTTGGCTTCAGAGAATGTATGTGACTATTTTCTAATTTGGATGATCCTAGGAGATCCTAAGCCTTCGTCTCGCGACTGCATCACATTCCTTCAGGATATGTTCTGCAGACTCATCTTCGGCATCACAGAATCGACAGAGGCTACTAGCCGATATACCCAATTTATGCATATGGCTCTTTAGCCTACAGTGACCTGTGAGTATGGGGATCCTGTAGGGGTCGTTTCGTGACTTTTTCTGTATTATTTCGGGATCATTTTGGGACCCTTTCGGCATAATTTCTTGATGGTTTGACGGATCCATCAGGGTCAATTCGGACCATTTTGGGAACATTTGGGGAACTTTCGAGATCATTTCTGGATCCGTCCGGGATGCCGTAGGAGCCATTTCCGGATTTTTTGTTACTTTTCCGGGATAGTTTTTGCACCCTTCCGGGATCATTTCTGGATCTGTGCGGGATCCCATCTGGGTCATTTCCGGGACTATTTCAGGACCATTTTGGGATCCTTCCGGAATCATTTCTGTATGTTTTTCGCGATCCGTCGTGGATCCCCTGGGAGCCATTTCGGAACTTTTTCTGGAGTATGTCGGGATAATTTAGGGACCCTTCCTGGATATTTTCTGGATGGTTTTTGGGATCCGCCCGGGAGCCCGTCAGGGTCATTTCGGAACCTTTTCGGGATCATTTTGGAACACCTTCAGGGATCATTTCTGTGTGGTTCTCTGGATACGTCTAGAATCGTGTCGCTGTCATTTCGGGTTTTTTTGGGACTATTCGGGGAACTTTTGGAGACTCTTTCGGGGCATTTCTGGATGGTTTTCGGGATCCGTCCGCGATAGCGTGGGGGTAATTTCATAGCTTTTTCTGGATAATTTCGGGATCATTTGGGATCCTATCAGGTTATCAGCTCATTTAGTTCTTTTTTTTACTCAATTACAAAAATAAAATGCATTAGACAGAAAACAAAATTTTAAACAGATAATAAGCAGGCTAACGCGAATAGCCCATATATTTAAATTTCTCCTTGCGGACGGGGCCGCGGGTAAAGGCTAGTATATATTATAAATGGGAAAGTTTGGATGTTAAGATGTTTGGATGTTTGGATGTTTGTCCAGACGTTTGTCTTTGTGACTCAATCACGCAAGAACGGCTGGACCGATTTGGATGAAATTTTGCACACATATAGCCAATAGTCTAGAAGGATCTACTAGCTATATATTTTTCAAAAGGGGCGTGGCCTCCGCCCTCTAGGAACAGTTATAATTTAATTATTATATTTTTTCGTCTTTGCGACTGAATCACGCCAGAATGGCTACACGGATTTTGATGAAATTTGGGACACAGACAGCAGTCTACTAGCGAAATTTTTTTCGAACATGGAAAGAGGGGTGGGGGTCCCACGACCCCTTCGAGAAATTATTTTTCAATAATTTTTACACATTATAACTTTACGTATACTGGCCTTCACCAATATCACAGACTCAAGGGGTCAAATAAGTCGAGGGCTTACAAAGTAAGCAGTGACACCCTCCGCCCGCCCCTTTATCTACCCCTCTGGTGTAAAATCTATAAATTGTTATAACTCAATATACATTTTCTCCTAAATGAATAGTTTTTGATATCTGGTACATACAGAACGAGATCTAGACAATTTTGGAGGAACGATCAGTGGTCCTCTCCTCTACTCCCGCCATCCGCCCTCCATCAATTGTTTTTATTTGCACGCTTTTACTAGCTTTACCTGTGTGTTTCTATGTAACTTTTTATTCGCTCCAATGCGCCTGCTGCCTTATTAACATGGTTTTATAATTAGCTTCACCTTATTTGTAATCCCGTAAGGGTCATATCGAGACCCTTCCGGGATGATTTCTGTATGGTTTTCGGGATCGGTCCGGGATTACGCCGGGGTAATTTCGGGACTTTTTCGGGACTATTTGGGGATCATTTTGGGACCCCTCCGGGATCATTTCTGTATAGTTTTCGGGATCCGTCCGGGATCCCGTCGGGGTTATTTTGGGACATCTTCGGGACTATTCCGGAATCATTTCGGGACTATTTCGCGATCATTTGGGGACCCTTCCGGCATCATTTCTGGATGGTTTTCGGGATCCGTCCGGGATCCCGTCAGGGTACTTTCGGGATCATTTGCGTAACTTCGGGAGATAAATTCTTGATGGTTTCCGGGATCATTACGGGACTTTTTCGGGTTTATTTTGGGTCCCTTTAGGCATCATTTCTGGATGGTCCTCGGGATTCGTCCGGCATCCCGTCAGGGTCATTTCGGGACTTTGTCGCGACTAATACGGGATCATTCGGCATCATCTCTGGCTGGTTTTCGGGATCCGTCCGGGATCTCGTCGGGGTCATTTGGGGACTTTTTCGGGATCATTTGAGGGCTCTTCCGGCATCATTTCTGGATGGTTTTCGGCATCCGTCCAGGATCTCGTCGGGTCACTTGGGGACTTTTTCGGGATCATTTGGGGGCTCTTCCGGCATCATTTCTGGATGGTTTTCGGGATCCGTCCGGGATCCCGTCGGGGTCATTTCGGGACTTTTTCGCGACTAATACGGGATCATTTGGGAACCCTTTCGGCATCATTTCTGGATGGTTTTCGGGATACGTCCGGGATCCCGTCGGGGTCATTTCGGGACTTTTTCGCGACTAATACGGGATCATTTGAGAACCCTTTCGGCATCATTTCTGAATGATTTTCGGGATCCGTCCGGGATCCCATCAGGGTAATTTTTGGGAATATTAGGGGATCATTTGGGAACCTTTCCGGCATCATTTCTGGATAATTTTCGGGATCCGTCCGGGATGCCGACAAGGTCATTTCGGGACTATTTCTGGATCATTTGGGATACCTACCGACATCATTTCTGGATGGTTTTTGGGATTCGTCCGGGATCCCGTCGTGGTCATTTCGGGACTTTTTCTCGACTAATACGGGATCATTTGCGGACCCTTTCGGCATCATTTCCCGATAGTTGTCGGGATCCCGTCACGGTCATTTCGGGACTATTAGGGGATCATTTGAGGACCTTTCCGGCATCATTTCTGGATAGTTTTCGAAATCCTTTCGGGATCCCGTCAGGGTCATTTTGGGACTTTTTCGGGGCTAATACGGGATCATTTGAGGATCCTCTAAGGGTCGTTTCGTGACTTTTTCTGTTTTATTTCGGGATCATTTGGGGACCCTTCCGGCATAATTTCTTGATGGTTTGCCGGATCCATCAGGGTCATTTCGGGACCATTTTGGGATCATTTGGGGGCCCTTCCGAGATCATTTCTGGATCCGTCCGGGATGCCATAGGAGCCATTTCGGGATTTTTTGTTACTTTTCCGGGATAGTTTTTGAATCCTTCCGGAATCATTTCTGTATGGTTTTCGCGATCCGTCGTTGATTCCCTCGGAGCCATTTCGGAACTTTTTCTGGAATATGTCGGGGTCATTTGGGGACTTTTTCGGGATCATTTGGGGGCTCTTCCGGCATCATTTCTCTATGGTTTTCGGGATCCGTCCGGGATCCCGTCGGGGTCATTTCGGGACTTTTTCTCGACTAATACGGGATCATTTGGGGACCCTTTCGACATCGTCAGGGTCATTTTGGGACTATTAGGTGAGCATTTGAAGACTTTTCCGGCATCAAATCTGATTGGTTTTCGGAATAATTGCGGGACCTTTTCGGGATCATTGTGGTCCCTTCCGACATCATTTCTAGATGGTTTTTGGGATTCGTCCGGCATCCCGTCGGGGTCATTTCGGGACTTTTTCTCAACTAATACGGGATCATTTGCGGGCCCTTTCGGTATCATTTCTGGATAGTTGTCGGGATCCGTTCGGGAACCCGTCAGGGTCTTTTCGGAACTATTGGGAGATCATTTGAGGACCTTTCCGGCATCATTTCTGGTTAGTTTTCGGGATCCTTTCCGGGTCCCATCAGGGTCATTTCGGGACTTTTTCGGCATCATTTAAGACTGGTTTTCAGGATTCGTCTGGGATCCCGTCAGGGTAATTTCTGAACTTTTCCGAGACTATTTCGGGATAATTTTGGGACCCTGCCAAGATCATTTCTAGATGGATTTCGGGATCTGTCCGGGATGCCGTCAGGGTAATTTTGGGACTATTAGGTGATCATTTGAGGACCTTTCCGGCATCACTTCTGGATGGTTTTCGGTATCCGTTCAGGATCCCGTCGGAATAATTGCGGGACTTTTTCGGGATCATTTGGTGTCCCTTCCGGCATCATTTCTGGATGGTTTTTGGGATTCGTCCGGCATCCCGTCGGGGTAATTTCGGGACTTTTTCTCGACTAATACGGGATCATTTGCGGGCTCTTTCGGCATCATTTCTAGATAGTTGTCGGGATCCGTTCGGGATCCCGTCAGTGTCTTTTCGGAACTATTAGGAGATCGTTTGAGGACCTTTCCGGCATCATTTCTGGATAGTTTTCGGGATCCTTTCGGGGTCCAGTCAGGGTCATTTCGGGACTTTTTCGGGATCATTTAGAGATGGCTTTCAGGATTCGTCCGGGAACCCGTCAGGGTAATTTCTGAACTTTTCCGAGACTATTTCGGGATAATTTTGGGACCTTCCCAAGATCATTTCTGGATGGATTTCGAGATTTGTACGGGATGCCGTCGGGGTTATTTCGGGAGCTTTTCGGGGCTAATACGGGATCATTTGAGGATCCTTCCGGAATCATTTCTGTATGGTTTTCGCGATCAGTCGTGGATCCCCTCGGAGCCATTTCGGAACTTCCTGGATATTTTCTGGATGGTTTTTGAGATCCGCCCGTGAGCCCGTCAGGGTCATTTCGGAACCTTTTCGGGATCATTTTGGAACACCTTCAGGGATCACTTCTGTGTGGTTCTCTGTATACGTCTAGAATCGTATCGCTGTATTTTCGAGTTTTTTTGGGACTATTCGGGGAACTTTTGGAGACCCTTTCGGGGCATTTCTGGATGGTTTTCGGGATCCGTCCGCGATAGCGTGGGGGTCATTTCGTTGCTTTTTCTGGATAAATTCGGGATCATTTGGGATCCTATCAGGTTATCAGCTCATTTAGTTCTTTTTTTTACTCAATTACAAAAATAAAATGCATTAGACAGAAAAAAAAATTTTAAACAGATAATAAGCAGGCTAACGCGAATAGCCCATATATTTAAATATCTCCTTGCGGACGGGGCCGCGGGTAAAGGCTAGTCTAATATTTATATTATAAATGGCAAAGTTTGGATGTTAAGATGTTTGGATGTTTGGATGTTTGGATGTTTGTCCAGACGTTTATCTTTGTGACTCAATAACGCAAGAACGACTGGACCGATTTGGATGAAATTTTTGCACACATATAGCCAATAGTCTAGAAGGATCTACTAGCTATATATTTTTCAAAAGGGGCGTGGTCCCCGCCCCCAGGAACAGTTATAATTTAATTATTATATTTTTTCGTCTATGCGGACTGAATCACGCCAGAATGGCTACACGGATTTTGAAGAATTTGGGACACAGACAGTAGTCTACTAGCGAAATTTTTTTCGAACATGGAAAGAGGGGTGGGGGTCCCACGACCCCTTCGAGAAATTATTTTTCATAATTTTTACACATTATAACTGTACGTATACTGGCCTTCACCAATATCACAGACTCAAGGGGTCAATAAGTCGAGGGCTTACAAAGTAAGCAGTGACAACCTCCGCCCGCCCCCTTTATCTCCCCCTCTGGTGTAAAATCCATAAATTGTTATAACTCAATCTAAATTTTCTCCTAAATCAATAGTTTTTGGTATCTGGTACATACAGAACGAGATCTAGACAATTTTGGAGGAACGATCAGTGGTCCTCTCCTCTACTCCCGCCATCCGCCCTCCTTCAATTGTTTTTATTAGCACGCTTTATTAGCTTTACCTGTATGTTTCTATCTAACTTTTTATTCGCTCCAATGCGCCTGCTGCCTTATTAACATGGTTTTATAATTAGCTTCACCTTATTTGTAATCCCGTAAGGGTCATATCGAGACCCTTCCGGGATCATTTCTGGATGGTTTTCGGGATCGGTCCGGGATTACGCCGGGGTAATTTCGGGACTTTTTCGGGACTATTTCGGGATCATTTTGGGACCCTTCCAGGATCATTTCTGTATAGTTTACGGGATCCGTCCGGGATCCCGTCGGGGTTATTTTGGAACATTTTCGGGACTATTCCGGAATCATTTTCGGAACTATTTCGCGATGATTTGGGGACCCTTCCGGCATCATTTCTGGATGGTTTTCGGTATCCGTGCGGGATCCCGTCAGGGTCATTTCGGGACTTTTTCGCGATTAATACGGGATCATTTGGGAACCCTTTCGGCATCATTTCTGGGATGGTTTTCGGGATCCGTCCGGGATGCCGACGAGGTGATTTCGGGACTATTTCGGGATCATTTGGGATACCTACCGGCATCATTTCTGGATGGTTTTTGGATTCATCCGGGATCCCGTCGGGGTCATTTCGGGACTTTTTCTCGACTAATACGGGATCATTTGCGGACCCTTTCGGCATAATTTCTGGATAGTTGTCGGGATCCGTTCGGATCCGTCACGGTCATTTCGGAACTATTAGGGGATCATTTGAGGACCTTTCCGGCATCATTTCTGATGGTTTTCGGGATCCGTCCGGGATCTCGTCGGGGTCATTTGGGGACTTTTTCGGGATTATTTTGGGGCTCATCCGTCATCATTTCTGGATGGTTTTCGGATCCGTCCGGGATCTCGTCGGGGTCATTTGGGGACTTTTTCGGGTTTATTTTGGGGGCTCATCCGGCATCATTTCTGGGATGGTTTTCGGGATCCGTCCGGGATCCCGTCGGGGTCATTTCGGGACTTTTTCGCGACTAATACGGGATCATTTGGGAACCCTTTCGGCATCACTTCTGGATGGTTTTCGGGATCCGTCCGGGATCCCGTCAGGGTCATTTCGGGACTTTTCGCGACTAATACGGATCATTTGGGAACCCTTTCGGCATCATTTCTGGATGGTTTTCGGGATCCGTCCGGGATCCCATTAGGGTAATTTCGGGACTATTAGGGGATCATTTGGGAACCTTTCCGGCATCATTTCTGGATAATTTTCGGGATCCGTCCGGGATGCCGACGAGGTGATTTCGGGACTATTTCGGGATCATTTGGGATACCTACCGGCATCATTTCTGGATGGTTTTTGGGATTCGTCCGTGATCCCGTCGTGGTCCTTTCGGGGATTTTTTTCGACTAATACGGGATCATTTGCGGACCCTTTCGGCATCATTTCTGGATAGTTGTCGGGATCCCGTCACGGTCATTTCGGGAATATTAGGGGATCATTTGAGGACCTTTCCGGCATCATTTCTGTATTGTTTTCGGAATCCTTTCGGGATCCCGTCAGGGGTCATTTTGGGACTTTTTCGGGGCTAATACGGGATCATTTGGGATCCTCTAGGGGTCGTTTCGTGACTTTTTCTGTTTTATTTCGGGATCATTTGGGGACCCTTCCGGCATAATTTCTTGATGGTTTGCCGGATCCATCAGGGTCATTTCGGGACCATTTTGGGATCATTTGGGGACCCTTCCGAGATCATTTCTGGATCCGTCCGGGATGCCGTAGGAGCCATTTCGGGATTTTTTGTTACTTTTCCGGGATAGTTTTTGGACCCTTCCGGGATCATTTCTGGATCTGTGCGGGATCCCATCTGGGTCATTTCCGGACTATTTCGGGATCATTTTGGGATCCTTCCGGAATCATTTCTGTATGGTTTTCGCGATCCCGTCGTTGATTCCCTCGGAGCCATTTCGGAACCTTTTCTGGAGTATGTCGGGGTCATTTGGGGACTTTTTCGGGATCGTTTGGGGCTCTTCCGGCATCATTTCTGGATGGTTTTCGGGATCCGTGCGGGATCTCGTCCGGGTCATTTCGGGACTTTTTCGGGATCATTTGGGGGCTCTTCCGGCATCATTTCTGGATGGTTTTCGGGATCCGTCCGGGATATCGTCGGGGTCATTTGGGGACTTTTTCGGGATCATTTGGGGGCTCTTCCGGCATCATTTTCTGGATGGTTTTCGGGATCCGTCCGGGATCCCATCAGGGTAATTTCGGGACTATTAGGGGATCATTTGTGGACCTTTCCTGCATCATTTCTGGATAATTTTCGGTATCCGTCCGGGATGCCGACGAGGTCATTTCGGGATTATTTCGGGATCATTTGGGATACCTACCGGCATCATTTCTGGATGGTTTTTGGGATTCATCCGGGATCCCGTCGGGGTCATTTCGGGACTTTTTCTCGACTAATACGGGATCATTTGCGGACCCTTTCGGCATAATTTCTGGATAGTTGTCGGGATCCGTTCGGGATCCCGTCACGGTCATTTCGGAACTATTAGGGGATCATTTGCGGACCCTTTCCGGCATCATTTCTGGATAGTTTTTGGAGTCCTTTCGGGATCCCGTCAGGGTCATTTCGGGGCTTTTTCGGGGATCATTTAAGGATAGCTTTCAGGATTCGTCCGGGAACCCGTCAGGGTAATTTCTGGACTTTTCCGAGACTATTTCGGGATCAGTTTGGGACCTTCCCAAGATCATTTCTGGATGGATTTCGGGATTTGTCCGGGATGCCCTCAGGGTCATTTTGGGACTATTAGGTGAGCATTTGAGGACCGTTTCCGGCATCACTTCCTGGATGGTTTTCGGTATCCGTTCAGATTCACGTCGGAATAATTGCGGGACTTTTTCGGATCATTGGGGTCCCTTCCGACATCATTTCTGGATGGTTTTTGGGATTCGTCCGGCATCCCGTCGGGGTCACTTCGGGACTTTTCTCGACTAATACGGGATCATTTGCGGGCCCTTTCGATATCATTTCTGGATAGTTGTCGGGATCCGTTCGGGATTCCGTCAGGGTCTTTTCGGAACTATTGGGAGATCATTTGAGGACCTTTCCGGCATCATTCTGGTTAGTTTTCGGGATCCTTTCCGGGTCCCATCAGGGTCATTTCGGGACTTTTTCGGCATCATTTAAGTTTGGTTTTCAGGATTCGTCCGGGTTCCGTCAGGGTAATTTCTGGGACTTTTCCCAGACTATTTCGGGATAATTTTGGGACCCTCCCAAGATCCTTTCTGGATGGATTTCGGGATCTGTCCGGGATGCAGTCAGGGTCATTTTGGGACTATTAGGTGATCATTTGAGGACCTTTTCGGCATCACTTCTAGATGGTTTTCGGTATCCGCTCAGGATCCCGTCGGAATTATTGCGGGACTTTTTCGGGATCATTTGGTGTCCCTTCCGGCATCATTTCTGGATGGTTTTTGGGATTCGTCCGGCATCCCGTCGGGTTCATTTCGGGACTTTTTCTCGACTAATACGGGATCATTTGCGGGGCCCTTTCGGCATCATTTCTAGAATGTTGTCGGGATCCATTCGGGATCCCGTCAGGGGTCTTTTCGGAACTATTAGGTAATCATTTGAGGACATTTCCGGCATCATTTCTGGATAGTTTTCGAGATCCTTTCGGGGTCCAGTCAGGGTCATTTCGGGACTTTCGGGATCATTTAGAGATGGCTTTGAGGATTCGTCCGGGAACCCGTCAGGGTAATTTCTGAACTTTTCCGAGACTATTTCGGGATAATTTTGGGACCTTCCCAAGATCATTTCTGGATGGATTTTGGGATCAGTCCGGGATGCCGTCAGGGTCATTTTGGTATTAGGTGATCATTTGGGGACCTTTCCGGCATCACTTCTGGATGGTTTTCGGTATCCGATCAGGATCCCCTCGTAATCATTGCGGGACTTTTTCGGGATCATTTGGGGTCCCTCCCAAGATCATTTCTGGATGGATTTCGGGCTCTGTCCGGGATCCCGTCAGGGTCATTTAGGGGTGCGCTCGAGATCCGTCAGGGTCATTTCGGGACTTCTTCGGGGCTATATCGGATCATTTCTGGATGGTTTATGGGATCCGTCCATGACCCCTTAAGGGTCATTTCGGGACTATTAGGTGATCATTTGAGGCTTTCCGGCATCACTTCTGGATGATTTTCGGTATCCGTTCGGGATCCCGTCGGAATCAATGCGGGACTTTTACGGAATAATTTGGTATTCCTTCCGGCATCATTTCTGGATGGTTTTCGGGATTTGTCCGGGATCCCGTCGGGTTATTTCGGACCTTTTCGGGGCTAATACGGGATCATTTGGGGATCCTCTAGGGGTCGTTTCGTGACTTTTTCTGTATTATTTCGGGATCATTTTGGGACCCTTTGGGCATAATTTCTTGATGGTTTGCCGGATCCATCAGGGTCATTTCGGGACCATTTTGGGATCATTTGGGGACCCTTCCGAGATCATTTCTGGATCCGTCCGGGATGCCGTAGGAGCCATTTCGGGATTTTTTGTTACTTTTCCGGGATAGTTTTTGCACCCTTCCGGGATCATTTTTGGATCTGTGCGGGATCCCATCTGGGTCAATTCCGGACTATTTCGGGATCATTTTGGAATCCTTCCGGAATCATTTCTGTATGGTTTTCGCGATCCATCGTGGATCCCCTCGGAGCCATTTCAGAACTTTTTCTGGAGTTAGTCGGGATAATTTAGGGACCCTTCCTGGATATTTTCTGGATGGTTTTTGAGATCCGCCCGGGAGCCCGTCAGGGTCATTTCGGAACCTTTTCGGGGATCATTTTGGAACACCTTCAGGGATCATTTCTGTGTGGTTCTCTCGATACGTCTAGAATCGTATCGCTCTCATTTCGGGTTTTTTTGGGACTATTCGGGGAACTTTTGGAGACCCTTTCGGGGCATTTCTGGATGGTTTTCGGGATCCGTCCGCGATATCGTTGGGGTCATTTCGTAGCTTTTTCTGGATAATTTCGGGATCATTTGGGATCCTATCAGGTTATCAGCTCATTTAGTTCTTTTTTTTACTGAATTACAAAAATAAAATGCATTAGACAGAAAACAAAATTTTAAACAGATAATAAGCAGGCTAACGCGAATAGCCCATATATTTAAAATTTTCCTTGCGGACGGGGCCGCGGGTAAAGGCTAGTCTAATATATATTATAAATGGCAAAGTTTGGATGTTAAGATGTTTGGATGTTTGGATGTTTGTCCAGACGTTTGTCTTTGTGACTCAATAACGCAAGAACGGCTGGACCGATTTGTATGAAATTTTGCACACATATAGCCAATAGTCTAGAAGGATCTACTAGCTATATATTTTTCAAAAGGGGCGTGGTCCCCGCCCCCTAGGAACAGTTATAATTTAATTATTATATTTTTTCGTCTTTGCGACTGAATCACGCCAGAATGGCTACACGGATTTTGATGAAATTTGGGACACAGACAGTAGTCTACTAGCGAAATTTTTTTCGAACATGGAAAGAGGGGTGGGGGTCCCACGACCCCTTCGAGAAATTATTTTCATAATTTTTACACATTATAACTTTACGTATACTGGCCTTCACCAATATCACAGACTCAAAGGGTCAAATAAGTCGAGGGCTTACAAAGTAAGCAGTGACACCCTCCGCCCGCCCCCCTTTATCTCCCCCTCTGGTGTAAAATCCATAAATTGTTTTAACTCAATCTAAATTTTCTCCTAAATCAATAGTTTTTGGTATCTGGTACATACAGAACGAGATCTAGACAATTTTGGAGGAACGATCAGTGGTCCTCTCCTCTACTCCCGCCATCCGCCCTCCATCAATTGTTTTTATTAGCACGCTTTTATTAGCTTTACGTGTATGTTTCTATCTAACTTTTTATTCGCTCCAATGCGCCTGCTGCCTTATTAACATGGTTTTATAATTAGCTTCACCTTATTTGCAATCCCGTAAGGGTCATATCGAGACCCTTCCGGGATCATTTCTGGATGGTTTTCGGGATCGGTCCGGGATTACGCCGGTGTAATTTCGGGACTTTTTCGGACTATTTCGGGATCATTTTGGGACCCTTCCGGGATCATTTCTGTATAGTTTACGGGATCCGTCCGGGATCCCGTTCGGGGTTATTTTGGAACATTTTCGGGACTATTCCGGAATCATTTCGGGACTATTTCGCGATCATTTGGGGACCCTTCCGGCATCATTTCTGGATGGTTTTCGGGATCCGTGCGGGATCTCGTCGGGGTCATATGGGGACTTTTTCGGGATCATTTGGGGGCTCTTCCGGCATCATTTCTGGATGCTTTTCGGGATCCGTCCGGGATATCGTCGGGTTCATTTGGGGACTTTTTCGGGATCATTTGGGGCTCTTCCGACATCATTTCTGGATGGTTTTCGGGATCCGTCCGGGATCTCGTCGCGGTCATTTGGGGACTTTTTCGGGATCATTTTGGGGCTCATCCGGCATCATTTCTGGATGGTTTTCGGGATCCGTCCGGGATCCCGTCGGGGTCATTTCGGGACTTTTTCGCGACTAATACGGGATCATTTGGGAACCCTTTCGGCATCATTTCTGCATGGTTTTCGGGATCCGTCCGGGGTCATTTCGGGACTTTTTCGCGACTAATACGGGATCATTTGGGAACCCTTTCGGCATCATTTCTGGATGGTTTTCGGGATCCGTTCGGGATCCCATTAGGGTAATTTCGGGACTATTAGGGGATCATTTGGGAACCTTTCCGGCATCATTTCTGGATAATTTTCGGGATCCGTCCGGGATACCGACGAGATTCATTTCGGGACTATTTCGGATCATTTGGGATACCTACCGGCATCATTTCTGGATGGTTTTTGGGATTCGTCCGGGATCCCGTCGTGGTCCTTTCGGGACTTTTTTTCGACTAATACGGATCATTTGCGGACCCTTTCGGCATCATTTCTGGATAGTTGTCGGGATCCCGTCACGGTCATTTCGGGACTATTGGGGGATCATTTGAGGACCTTTCCGGCATCATTTCTGTATTGTTTTCGGAATCCTTTCGGGATCCCGTCAGGGTCATTTTGGACTTTTACGGGATCATTTAAGGATGGCTTTCAGGATTCGTCCGTGAACCCGTCAGGGTAATTTCTGGACTTTTCCGAGACTATTTCGGGATCATTTTGGGACCTTCCCAAGATCATTTCTGGATGGATTTGGGGATTTGTCCGGGATGCCCTCAGGGTCATTTTTGAGACTATTAGGTGAGCGTTTGAGGACCGTTCCGGCATCACTTCTGGATGGTTTTCGGTATCCGTTCAGATTCCCGTCGGAATAATTGCGGGACTTTTTCGGGATCATTGGAGTCCCTTCCGACATCATTTCTGGATGGTTTTTGGGATTCGTCCGTCATCCCGTCGGGGTCATTTCGGGACTTTTTCTCGACTAATACGGGATCATTTGGGGGCCCCTTTCGGTATCATTTCTGGATAGTTGTCGGGATCCGTTCGGGATCCCGTCAGGGTCTTTTCGGAACTATTGGAAGATCATTTGAGGACCTTTCCGGCATCATTTCTGGTTAGCTTTCGGGATCCTTTCCGGGTCCCATCAGAGTCATTTCGGGACTTTTTCGGCATTATTTAAGATTGTTTTTCAGGATTCGTCCGGGATCCGTCAGGGTAATTTCTGGACTTTTCCCAGACTATTTCGGGATAATTTTGGGACCCTCCCAAGATCATTTCTGGATGGATTTCGGGATCTGTCCGGGATGCCGTCAGGGTCATTTTGAGACTATTAGGTGATCATTTGAGGACCTTTTCGGCATCACTTCTGGATGGTTTTCGGTATCCGCTCAGGATCCCGTCGGAATTATTGCGGGACTTTTTCGGGATCATTTGGTGTCCCTTCCGGCATCATTTCTGGATGGTTTTTGGGATTCGTCCGGCATCCCGTCGGGTTAATTTCGGGACTTTTTCTCGACTAATACGTGATCATTTGCGGGCCCTTTCGGCATCATTTCTAGATAGTTGTCGGGATCCGTTCGGGATCCCGTCAGGGTCTTTTCGGAAACTATTAGGTGATCATTTGAGGACATTTCCGGCATCATTTCTGGATAGTTTTCGGGATCCTTTCGGGGTCCAGTCAGGGTAATTTCGGGGCTTTTTCGGGATCATTTAGAGATGGCTTTCAGGATTCGTCCGGGAACCCGTCAGGGTAATTTCTGAACTTTTCCGAGACTATTTCGGGATAATTTTGGGACCTTCCCAAGATCATTTCTGTATGGATTTTGGATCAGTCCGGGATGCCGTCAGGGTCATTTTGTATTAGGTGATCATTTGAGGACCTTTCGGCATCTCTTCTGGATGGTTTTCGGTATCCGATCAGGATCCCCCTCGGAATCAGTGCGGGACTTTTTCGGGATCATATGGGGTCCCTCACAAGATCATTTCTGGATGGATTTCGGGATCTGTCCGGGATCCGTCAGGGTCATTTAGGGGTGCGTTCGAGATCCCGTCAGGGTCATTTCGGGACTTCTTCGGGACTATATCGGGATCATTTCTGGATGGTTTATGGGATCCGTCCATGACCCCTTAAGGGTCATTTCGGGACTATTAGGTGATCATTTGAGGATCTTTCCGGCATCACTTCTGGATGATTTTCGGTATCCGTTCGGGATCCCGTCGGAATCAATGCGGGACTTTTACGGAATCATTTGGGATTCCTTCCGGCATCATTTCTGGATGGTTTTCGGGATTTGTCCGGGATACCGTCGGGGTTATTTCGGGACCTTTTCGGGGCTAATACGGGGATCATTTGGGGATCCTCTAGGGGTCGTTTCGTGACCTTTTCTGTATTATTTCGGGATCATTTGGGACCCTTTCGGCATAATTTCTTGATGGTTTGCCGGATCCATCAGGGTCATTTCGGGACCATTTTGGGATCATTTGGGGACCCTTCCGAGATTATTTCTGGATCCGTCCGGGATGCCCTAGGAGCCATTTCGGGATTTTTTGTTACTTTTCCGGTATAGTTTTTGCACCCTTCCGGGATCATTTCTGGATCTGTGGCGGGATCCCATCTGGGTCAATTCCGGACTATTTCGGATCATTTTGGAATCCTTCCGGAAACATTTCTGTATGGTTTTCGCGATCCATTGTGGATCCCCTCGGAGCCATTTCGGAACTTTTTCTGGAGTTAGTCGGGATAATTTAGGGACCCTTCCTGGATATTTTCTGAATGGTTTTTGAGATCCGCCCGGGAGCCGTCAGGGTCATTTCGGAACCTTTTCGGGATCATTTTGGAATACCTTCAGGGATCATTTCTGTGTGGTTCTCTACATACGTCTAGAATCGTGTCGCTCTCATTTCGGGTTTTTTTGGGACTATTCGGGGAACTTTTGGAGACCCTTTCGGGGCATTTCTGGATGGTTTTCGGGATCCGTCCGCGATAGCGTTGGGGTCATTTCGTAGCTTTTTCTGGATAATTTCGGGATCATTTGGGATCCTATCAGGTTATCAGCTCATTTAGTTCTTTTTTTTTTACTCAATTACAAAAATAAAATGCATTAGACAGAAACAAAATTTTAAACAGATAATAAGCAGGCTAACGCGAATAGCCCATATATTTAAAATTTTCCTTGCGGACGGGGCCGCGGGTAAAGGCTAGTATATTATAAATGGGAAAGTTTGGATGTTTGGATGTTTGGATGTTTGTCCAGACGTTTGTCTTTGTGACTCAATAACGCAAGAACGGCTGGACCGATTTGGATGAAATTTTGCACACATATAGCCAATAGTCTAGAAGGATCTACTAGCTATATATTTTTCAAAAGGAGCGTGGTCCCCGCCCCCTAGGAACAGTTATAATTTAATTATTATTTTTTTCGTCTTTGCGACTGAATCACGCCAGAATGGCTACACGGATTTTGATGAAATTTGGGACACAGACAGTAGTCTACAAGCGAAATTTTTTTCGAACATGGAAAGAGGGGTGGGGGTCCCACGACCCCTTCGAGAAATTATTTTTCATAATTTTTACACATTATAACTTTACGTATACTGGCCTTCACCAATATCACAGACTCAAGGGGTCAAATAAGTCGAGGGCTTACAAAGTAAGCAGTGACACCCTCCGCCCGCCCCCCTTTATCTCCCCCTCTGGTGTAAAATCCATAAATTGTTATAACTCAATCTAAATTTTTTCCTAAATCAATAGTTTTGGTATCTGGTACATACATAACGAGATCTAGACAATTTTGGAGGAACGATCAGCGGTCCTCTCCTCTACTCCCGCCATCCGCCCTCCATCAATTGTTTTTATTAGCACGCTTTTATTAGCTTTACCTGTATGTTTCTATCTAACTTTTTATTCGCTCCAATGCGCCTGCTGCCTTATTAACATGGTTTTATAATTAGCTTCACCTTATTTGTAATCCCGTAATGGTTTGGATGGTTTTCGGGATCGGTCCGGGATTACGCCGAGGTAATTTCGGGACTTTTTCGGGACTATTTCGGATCATTTTGGGACCCTTCCGGGATCATTTCTGTATAGTTTACGGGATCCGTCCGGGATCCCGTCGGGGTTATTTTGGAACATTTTCGGGACTATTCCGGAATCATTTCGGGACTATTTCGCGATCATTTGGGACCCTTCCGGCATCATTTCTGGATGGTTTTCGGGATCCGTGCGGGATCTCGTCGGGGTCATATGGGGACTTTTTCGGGATCATTTGGGGCTCTTCCGGCATCATTTCTGGATGGTTTTCGGGATCCGTCCGGGATATCGTCGGGGTCATTTAGGGACTTTTTCGGGATCATTTGGGGGCTCTTCCGACATCATTTCTGGATGGTTTTCGGGATCCGTCCGGGATCTCGTCGGGGTCATTTGGGGACTTTTTCGGGATCATTTTGGGGGCTCATCCGGCATCATTTCTGGATGGTTTTTGGGATCCGTCCGGGATCCCGTGGGGGTAATTTCGGGACTTTTTCGCGACTAATACGGGACCATTTGGGAACCCTTTCGGCATCATTTCTGGATGGTTTTCGGGATCCGTCCGGGATCTCGTCGGGGTCATTTCCGGACTATTTCGGGATCATTTTCGGATCCTTCCGGAATCATTTCTGTATGGTTTTCGCGATCCGTCGTTGATTCCCTCGGAGCCATTTCGGAACCTTTTCTGGAGTATGTCGGGGTCATTTGGGGACTTTTTCGGGATCATTTGGGGCTCTTCCGGCATCATTTCTGGATAGTTTTCGGGATCCGTGCGGGATCTCGTCGGGGTCATTTGGGACTTTTTCGGGATCATTTGGGGCTCTTCCGGCATCATTTCCGGATGGTTTTCGGGATCCGTCCGGTATATCGTCGGGGACATTTGGGGACTTTTTCGGGATCATTTGTGGGCTCTTCCGGCATCATTTCTGGATGGTTTCGGGATCCGTCCGGGATCCCATCAGGGTAATTTCGGGACTATTAGGGGATCATTTGTGGACCTTTCCGGCATCATTTCTGGATAATTTTCGGTATCCGTCCGGAATGCCGACGAGGTCATTTCGGGATTATTTCGGTATCATTTGGGATACCTACCGGCATCATTTCTGGATGGTTTTTGGGATTCGTCCGGGATCCCGTCGGGGTCATTTCGGGACTTTTTCTCGACTAATACGGGATCATTTGCGGACCCTTTCGGCATAATTTCTGGATAGTTGTCTGGATCCGTTCGGGATCCCGTCACGGTCATTTCGGAACTATTAGGGGATCATTTGAGGACCTTTCCGGCATCATTTCTGGATAGTTTTTGGAATCCTTTCGGGATCCCGTCAGGGTCATTTCGGGGCTTTTTCGGGATCATTTAAGGATGGCTTTCAGGATTCATCCGAAAACCCGTCAGGGTAATTTCTGGACTTTTCCGAGACTATTTCGGGATCATTTTGGGACCTTCCCAAGATCATTCTGAATGGATTTGGGGATTTGTCCGGGATGCCCTCAGGGTCATTTTGGGACTATTAGGCGAGCATTTGAGGACCGTTCCGGCATCACTTCTGGATGGTTTTCGGTATCCGTTTCAGATTCCCGTCGGAATAATTGCGGGACTTTTTCGGGATCATTGGGGTCCCTTCCGACATCCATTTCTGGATGGTTTTTGGGATTCGTCCGGCATCCCGTCGGGGTCATTTCGGGACTTTTTCTCGACTAATACGGGATCATTTGCGGGCCCTTTCGGTATCATTTCTGGATAGTTGTTGGGATCCGTTCGGATCCCGTCAGGGTCTTTTCGGAACTATTGGGAGATCATTTGAGGACCTTTCCGGCATCATTTCTGGTTAGTTTTCGGGATCCTTTCCGGGCCCCATCAGGGTAATTTCGGGACTTTTTCGGCATCATTTAAGATTGGTTTTCAGGAGTCGTCCGGGATCCGTCAGGGTAATTTCTGAACTTTTCCCAGACTATTTCGGGATAATTTTGGGACCCTCCCAAGATCATTTCTGGATGGATTTCGGGATCTGTCCGGGATGCCGTCAGGGTAATTTTGGGACTATTATGTGATCATTTGAGGACCTTTTCGGCATCACTTCTGGATGGTTTTCGGTATCCGCCTCAGGATCCCGTCGGAAATATTGCGGGACTTTTTCGGGATCATTTGGTGTCCCTTCCGGCATCATTTCTGGATGGTTTTTGGGATTCGTCCGGCATCCCGTCGGGTTCATTTCGGGACTTTTTCTCGACTAATACGGGATCATTTGGCGGCCCTTTCGGCATCATTTCTAGATAGTTGTCGGAATCCGTTCGGGATCCCGTCAGGGTCTTTTCGGAACTATTAGGTGATCATTTGAGGAAATTTCCGGCATCATTTCTGGATAGTTTTCGGGATCCTTTCTGGGTCCAGTCAGGGTCATTTTTGGGGCTTTTCCGAGACTATTTCGGGATCATTTTGGGACCTCCCAAGATCATTTCTGGATGGATTTCGGGATTTGTCCGGATGCCCTCAGGGTCATTTTGGGACTATTAGGTGAGCATTTGAGGACCGTTCCGGCATCACTTCTGGATGGTTTTCGGTATCCGTTCAGATTCCCGTCGGAATAATTGCGGGACTTTTTCGGGATCATTGGGGTCCCTTCCGACATCATTTCTGGATGGTTTTTGGGATTCGTCCGGGATCCCGTCGGGGTCATTTCGGGACTTTTTCTCGACTAATACGGGATCATTTGGGAACCCTTTCGGCATCATTTCTGGATGGTTTTCGGGATTCGTTCGGGATCCCATCAGGGTAATTGCGGGACTATTAGGGGATCATCTGGGGACCTTTCCGGCATCATTTCTGGATAATTTTCGGGATCCGTCCGGGATGCCGACGAGGTTATTTCGGGACTATTTCGGGATCATACCTACCGGCATCATTTCTGGATGGTTTTTGGGATTCGTCCGGGATCCCGTCGGGTCATTTCGGGACTTTTTCTCGACTAATACGGGATCATTTGCGGACCCTTTCGGCATCATTTCTGGATAGTTGTCGGGATCCGTTCGTGATCCGTCACGGTCATTTCGGGACTATTAGGGGATCATTTGAGTACCTTTCCGGCATCATTTCTGGATAGTTTTCGGAATCCTTTCGGGATCCCCGTCAGGGTCATTTCGGGACTTTTTCGAGATCATTTAAGGATGGCTTTCAGGAGTCGTCCGGGAACCCAATCAGGGTAATTTCTGGACTTTTCCGAGACTATTTCGGGATCATTTTGGGACCTTCCCAAGATCATTTCTGGATGGATTTCGGGATCTGTCCGGGATGCCGTCAGGGTCATTTTGGGACTATTAGGTGATCATTTGAGGACCTTTCCGGCATCACTTCTGGATGGTTTTCGGTATCCGTTCAGGATCCCGTCGGAATCATTGCGAGACTTTTTCGGAATCATTTGGGATCCCTTCCGGCATCATTTCTGGATGGTTTTCGGGATTTGTCCGGGATCCCGTCGGGGTTATTTCGGGACCTTTTCGGGGCTAATACGGGATCATTTGCAGATCCTCTAGGGGTCGTTTCGTGACTTTTTCTGTATTATTTCGGGATCATTTGGGGACCCCTCCGGCATAATTTCTTGATGGTTTGCCGGATCCATCAGGGTAATTTCGGACCATTTTGGGATCATTTGGGTACCTTTCCGAGATCATTTCTGGATCCGTCCGGGATGCCGTAGGAGCCATTTCGGGATTTTTTGTTACTTTTCCGGGATAGTTTTTGGACCCTTCCGGGATCATTTCTGGATCTGTGCGGGATCTCATCTGGGTCATTTCCGGACTATTTCGGGAACATTTTGGGATCCTTCCGGAAACATTTCTGTATGGTTTTCGCGATCCGTCGTGGATCCCCTCGGAGCCATTTCGGAACTTTTTCTGGAGTATGTCGAAGTCATTTGGGGACTTTTTCGGGATCATTTGGGGGCTCTTCCGGCATCATTTCTGGATGGTTTTCGGGATCCGTCCGGGATCCCGTCGGGGTAATTTCGGGACTTTTTTTCGACTAATACGGGATCATTTGGGGACCCTTTCGGCATCATTTCTGGATAGTTTTCGGGATCCGGACGGGGTCATTTCGGGACTATTTCGGGATCATTTGGGGTACCTACCGGCATCATTTCTGGATGGTTTTCGGTATCCGTCCGGGATCTGGTCGGGTCATTTGGGACCTTTTCGGGATTATTTGGGGCTCTTCCGGCATTATTTCTGGATGGTTTTCGGGGTCCGTCCGGTATCCCGTCGGGGTCATTTCGGGACTCTCTCGCGACTAATACGGGATCATTTGGGAACCCTTTCGGCATCATTTCTGGATGGTTTCGGGATCCGTCCGGGATCCCATCATGGTAATTTTGGGACTATTAGGGGATCATTTGGGGACCTTTCCGGCATCATTTCTGGATAATTTTCCGAATCCGTCCGGGATGCCGACGAGGTCATTTCGGGACTATTTCGGGATCATTTGGGATACCTACCGGCATCATTTCTGGATGGGTTTTGGGATTCGTCCGGGATCCCGTCGGGGTCATTTCGGGGACTTTTTCTCGACTAATACGGGATCATTTGCAGACCCTTTCGGCATCATTTCTGGATAGTTGTTCGGCACCTTTTCGGATCATTTTGGAACACCTTCAGGGATCATTTCTGTGTGGTTCTCTGGATACGTCTAGAATCGTGTCGTTGTCATTCGGGTTTTTTTGTGACTATTCCGGGAACTTTTGGGAGACCCTTCCGGGGCATTTCTGGATGGTTTTCGGGATCCGTCCGGGATCCTGTCGGGGTCATTTTGGGACTTTTGCGGATCCGTCCGGGATCCCGTCGATGTCAGGTATCCATTTGGGGTCTCTTCCGGCATCATTTCTGGATGGTTTACGGGATCCGTCCGGGATCCTGTCGGGGTATTTTGGGACTTTTGCGGGATAATTTGGGGGTCTCTTCCGGCATCATTTCTGGATGGTTTTCGGGATTCGTCCGGGACCCGTCGGGGTCATTTTAGGACTTTTTCGTGATCATTTCGGGTACCTTCCGGCATCATTTCTAGATGGTTTTCGGGATCCCGTCGGGGTCATTTCG